>NC_135531.1:247979729-248194729 GCF_045843805.1 Urocitellus parryii
AATAAACAGGAAAAGTAAAGATAATACTAGTACACTGATCTCATGAAACATTTTCAGATGTCAGAAAAAAAGAGAATGAAGACAGAACTCTGGTGGGTGGAAATGTGCAAATACACCATTAATTTTAGTGTAGGCTGAGTCCTAAAATCAGGAATAACAGCAATTATTATTCAAATTAATTCATTCATTTAGTTATATAGTTTTTAATGGTTACAATGTGCCAGGCACTACGTAAGGCCCTGGGGATGTAATAATGAGCAAAAAGGCATGGTCTCTGCCTTTGTGGGAAATTAGCTTTGTGGGATAGAGAGAGAGTAAACAGTCATATAAATGAATGGAAAATTGCAACAGTGATAAAGTGCCTCAAAGAAATTGGGCCATGATAATGCATAGTGCCAAAATTGACTATGGAGAGGGTAGACTCTGAAGAGAGAATGATTAGACTAAAACCCAAAGAGCTAATACTTGAAGGAAAGGCTGGATAGTATGGATCCAAGGGTGAATTCAGGGTAGAATGAGAAGGGTACACATAGTATCTACAGTTGGAGAACTGCCATGTAGTAGGGGACAGCCCAAGCCAGATGGGCCCTAAGAAAGGGACTGTGTCTAATCCTAAGAGGAATGCAAAGCCACTGAAATGGTTTAAATGGTGTGTGTGCACACACACTTGTGTTTCTTGAAAACATAAAAATTTCTATCACAATAGAATACTCCTATCCAGAAACATTTTGCTTTTAAGTGGGGTTAGGAAAAATTTTGCAGATATATGTAAGTATGAGTTCGTGATTATTCCTATTACTCAGTAAGTATCATCTAGCATCCCACAGAAAGAAAATATTTGTAGATTTTGAGATTTTACTTTATATCTAATGGTCTATACATCATATCATATATATTACGTTATACTTCTCTTAAAATTATAATGGTCATACTCATCTTTCAATTGACAGATTTGTGTTATTTAGTAATGGGCTTAAGCAACTGGATACCAAGTCTAGAGGATTTTGTTGTTTTTCTAAATATGTTATTCTCATTTTAACTAGGTATGTATTAAATACTACTCTCTATGCCTATGTGTCTCTGTGTTGGGGGTGTCAGACTAAGAAGACAAGGATCACTGAATGGTGACAAAATCTTTTATCCCTAGATCTCAACAACATAGAAAGCTTCAATTTTATTTCTAAGAGTTTCTAAGTTTTCAGGTTCTTAACATACTCAGATTCTAAATAATATGCATATATTACATTACTAAATGTGATATTACTCTTTTGATTTATGATAATTTGCAAATAAGCAACGAATCCTTAAGTCAATTATAGCGTCACCATTTTATATGTGTGTATGTGATTGTTGCTTTACATGATTATAAAAGAAAGATATAATATATATACACACACACACACACACACACACACACACACACACACATGCACACATCACATAAATATGCAGAACAAAACCAAAACAATGGTGGCAGTGAGTGGGAGGTAGAGACAGAGCATAGGCCACAGACACTGACTGTTTATAGCAAATGATAATAAACAAGGACGCCTTTAGATTTTTAATGCACCTTTTTTATTGACACAGATGCATTAAAATGGCCACATCAAAACAGCCAAATCTAAGTTTGCTGAAAAGTGTTCTTTGAGATAATGTAACAAATATATCCAATGGTCAATTTTTTCCATCTTTCAAAAAAGTGTTTTTCCCTTTCATTAGGTTTATTTTAATTTTGATATTTGTTGTTTATTTTATACTGTTTTTTTCTCATATGCTTAAAACAATTCTACTCCTAATCTAATAATATAAGTGCTGATCACTATATTTTAGGAGGTGAAGTTTTCTGACTTCTCTACTACCCAACTCAAGGACTTGGAAGGTCTGCTATTCTGAAGACGGTTTTGGAGTACAAATTCTACTTATGGTAGCACAGTAGACTCAATTCTCTGTGATATATGCGAACCATCTCTCTACCACCTATTTTATGTGGGCACCATAACCACCATATGCACATACACACACTGCTATTTTTTTCTAACCACGGAAAAAAATTATAAACCTTTATATATAGTAAACCACTTGAATTGTTGGTGATTGCTGTGTCCACATCAAGTGTATTTATTTCTTGGGTAATTCATGTGTCTTACTTTGAACAGGAAAAATAAATTAGAACAATTTCAATAAAGAAAAAAAACCCCAGGAAGCAAAAAGGTATGTTTATTTACTCTTATTTTATTTTAAAGTCTAGAAGGCTATATATGTGAGTAAATTATATGATTAATTATAATTCCTTTAAAGATGCATATCTGCTAGTACCAATATAAATATGAAATATTTTAATATTTTTGGTAAAAGAAAGAGAAGAAAGGAAATGGTGTTAGTAATTTTTTTTAATTGTCAAGTCAGGTTGGTATTCATTCAAGGAGGGTAGTAATTGTAAGCTTTTCAAAAGTGTAATTATTAATAATTAAAATACTTTTGAAAGAAAATATTTAAAATAAAATTTTATTTAAATTAAAAATTTTAATTCTCATTTGTGTTATGGCAGACTTTTTTAAAACTCCCATGTTCTTCCTCTCCAGTGTATGTCTTCCAGATAGCAGTTTCCTAACACATATAAAAAGGTGATAATAAATCCAGAACTCATCCTAGACAAAATGGTCATACCATTTCATTTTCTTTTCAGGTTCTTAACATACTCAGATTATAGCCTTTAAAACAGTCTTTATTCTCTGTTCAGATTAAAACTCTTGCATTTTGTCATGTCCTGATAGAAAGACACTGACATAGTCCTGTCTCTCAGTGGCCATATCTTTTCTACCACTCATCTTTCTGCTGGCAATGATAATGCTCCCTAGCCTCACTTGACCTAGGCTGGGCCACATGGTATCTACTTCAGTTACCTATTCCTACATAACAAACAACTCCATAACTTAGTGTCTGCCATTGCTGCAATTTGGTCTTAGAACAGCTTGTTTCTGCTCCAGGTTGTGTGGAAGGAGTTGACTGAGTCACTCATGGCTAAAGCATTCAGCTGTGTGATTAAGGGAAATAGAATATTTAAACTAGGCCTTCAGTCACATGATGCCTCAGCTGGGATGACTAGAAAGGCCAATATGCCCTGCTTTTCCTCTAAGTACTAATAGTCATTACTTACTACTCATCCAAGCTTCTTTACATGGGTAGGCTTTCAAGGAAACAAAAGAAGAAAAGTGCCAGTCCTCTTAAGACCTAGGTATACAAACGGCACAGCATCATTTCTATCATGTTCTACTGGTCACAACAGTATACAATACAGTGCAGATTCAACAAGGATGGGGAATAGGTGCACTCCTGACAAGGGGCACATTATGCAATGCACAGAGGTGAAGGGGATCATGGATACTTAAATATGTAAAGAGTCTGTGACAATCCTTAGTTAAGATGGTTGGTCATGCTGGTTGCCCTCCAAAGAGGTAAACTTCACTTAGAATCAGGCCAAGAAAGGGAAAGGGAGTACTGAATTCCTGCAGCTGGTACTTGAGACCAGCTGAATTTGTTTAAATTAAATTGAAATAGGATTCTATTATTTTCAATCCAGAGTTTTCCAAGAGAAAAATCTCTAAGAAAACTAAGTTACAAGGAGAACTATGTATCTTAGGAGAGGCACACAAAAACTGGGAAAATTTTGAAAAGAAAAATATCAATTTAAATAGAGCCCTAAAGGAAACTGTTTTTGGCTTTTTCACCCAGGTATCAACTTTTTGAAGGTAAAATTTACCACTTGAATTATGTGATTCTTTGCTCTCTAAACAATAATGTGAAAATACAAAACCAAAATTTCGTAACAGTGCTTTCAGACAACCTTAGCATTAGTAACATTGAATCATGCATTGTTTTCAAATGAAGTTATTCCAAGAACTATCCTCTCAACAGGGGTAAATAATACACAGGCACTGCACATTTATCTAGAATTCTAAAATTACAAATGTTAACAGAATTTTAGAGAACTATTTTATTTAATATTCTAATACTTTAATAGTAAGGGGAATAATGGATTATTAATCTATTAATGGGTTTTCCAGCTATGTAACTAATACCATGTAAATGTTGTGATAACAGCAGCTATGATTTGTTCATTATTTATTGTGGGCTAGGCACAATAATTGCTTTATATATGTAATAGAACATAAATTAGATCTTTCTTTTTGTACAAGAACTGTGGTTTAAAAAATCAATAGGGTTAAGATGTGTGTATGTACATACACACACACACACACACACACACACACACACCCCACACACACATAACACATATATAGATTTCTAGAGGGAAAACACTGCTACAAAATCATTGCTAACTGAAGTTATGAAAAAGACAAAAAATAAGTCCACATCATAGTCACTTAACCAGATATGGAATTATTTTTTAAATAAAACATGAAAATCCAAAAATAATATCAAGACTGGTGAAACTACTCTGGGATGTTATGAAAGACCCCGGGTCATCTTGTGTATGTAATATTGATTGTCATCTTTGAAGGATGCTTTCTCCTCTTTTCTGTATTCCATTCAAGAAGAAGAGGAATGAAGAGAGAAGATCATTATAATAATGGCCCCAAAGAGTCACTTTTTTCTAGGCTCCTTTGAGTGTGACACTGTCATTTTCCCTCAAAATGCAAGAGTTCCCTGGGAGTCTGAGCTGGCCTGTGAATTTATTTTATTTTTTATTTTTGCCAAGAGAAGGTGGCTAAAGTAACATTAAATGAGTTCTAGAACATAGACCTGAAGATACCCTTCAGCTTCTGCACTAATCCTCTTGAGACCTTTACAAATGAAGCCATTCCTAGGTCAAAAAACTGATTTTAGTCACAGAATATTCCCTGCACCTAGAGTAAGAGTAATTGGAAATGTGTGCTAGGCTGGATTTCAGAATTACTTTAGGCCACTTATCTGAGGAGATGAGTGTATACAGGGAGGACATGAATCATTGAGGTCAGAAGGCAACTGTGGTAGATAGTTAAAAATGGCTCCCTGTTGGTCAAATCTCCTTAAACTTGTGACCTTGGATACTCCTTCTCCCACCCTCTCACTAGGCTGTCTGGTTCCAAAGAATGTTGTATAAGTGATGCTGTGCTACTTTTAAACTCAGACCTTAGGAAGTCTTGCAGAGTCTCCTTTTGTTCTTTTTCCCTAGAAAACCAAGGAAGGAAGTCCAGACTAGGAAATGAGGGGTCATAGAGAGAGAGAAAAGCCCTAGAGAATAAATAACACACACAGAAACTCAGTCAAGATCTCATTGCAGTAATTTCCCTCAGATATCAAACATGGGAATAAGATTTCTAAATCCTCTAAAGTCATAACATCAGCTGATTGCAAACACACAGGTGAGCATAACAAACGGCACATGAAGCAGAGAGAAACTGCCTACCAGAGCCCAGCCCAGGTAGCAAAATTTTATCAAATAAATGGTAATTTAATTTTTTGTCTTTAATTTACGGAGATGTCTGTGAGATACTATAAGCTAAGCGGATCAGAATGGGAAACAGGTCAGCCATATCAACCTTTTAGCAGGCTTTCCATGAAACGTTGAGACCCTGTGAGCCATATCTTCTCATCTGGTACTAAGTTTTGCAGATACTCATGATTGCCATCCTGACAATAAGCAGAATTTTATAAAAGAAAACAAGGAAAAGAGAGATGAGGATTGTTTTCTCAGTAATCAGCACAAAGTATTGGCCACACTGCTACATTACCTAGAGGAACAAACGTCCCAGAAGTTATTGAGTTCTAGATGTTGAAGAATTTGGAAATGAAAAGTAGTAGAGAGAAATCAATACAAAAAAAGTATATAAAGACATCTTGTTCAGCACTGAACTTTGAATTAAACACAAGATTAAGAGATAGAAGTTTTAAAATCACAAAGAGTGAATCTTCTATGCTTGTTATTCTAAAATATCAAAATGTATGTCATTCTATAACTAAGTGACTTTAAAATTATGGAACGTGACCATGATAGTAAAGGAACTATCACAATTTAGGGCAAGATAATTATGGGAAAAAACTTAAAATTGTTTCATGCTCATAGACAAGTAAGTTAGGATACAATAAATGAGTTATGTACATGCTACCTTAGTATAATCTTTATAACAATCTGATGAGGCAAATATTATTACATCTATTTGACAGATGAGGAAAAGGAGGCTCAGATAGGCAAATCAAATAAATTATTTGAAGTTGCAAAGCTGAAATGTGAATTCAAATTTGTAAGATGCCAAGTGCAGGAATCCTTAAGTTCTAAACTACACTTGTAACTTGTCAGTCTTGCCAGTTGACTTTGTTACTAATATTGTATTTTGAATCTGTCCTTTCCCTGATAATTCCATTTTACTTTCCATATAATTATATAAATACTCAAGAGATGATCTCATTTTTTCTTACATGGCAATTGAAAGGGCAGGAATGATTTTGATAATTTCAACCAAACTTCTTAACAAATAGGGGAGAGATTTGTCAATACCAACCTTATTGGCAAAATTTAAGCAAGGATCCAAGAAGGCAGGGTCCTAATCTCATTTTTGCCCCAGTTCATGCATCTGGGGCAATTTCCTTAAACACTTTTGGTTTCAGTTCTTCATGTTTAAAATAAGATTTGACTTGATTCCTATTGTTTCTTTCAGTTTTAACTTTATAAATTGATATGTTAAGTTCTAATCTTCTTTCTACACAAGTGTGAACTGATTTTTTTCTTAAATTGCATACTTCTTTTCTACATTAAAAAAATGTCTTGAAAAAAGGAAAAGGATCAGATCACCTAGTCCTCAACTCCTACTTGAACCATTTGGGAAATGAAGTATCGGATGCAGAGAGGATAAGTGATTTTAAAATTACATTTAGACATTTTAATACTTCTCATATAGATTAAAATTATATTTAGATTTTTTAAAAATACTTCTCATAGTGAGTTAGAGCTTGGCTTTTTAAATGCTTTTTCTTATATCCTGCCATCAACACTGCTGAATGTCAAAGAAGCACAGTATCAGGTATAAAGTGTGTAAACTGCTAAAATTTAATTTTGTTCAAAGAGCATTTCATTGAAATGATTAAATCACTTTTCTAAAAAAAAAAATGACAGGATGCATCATCTGTCGTGGAAGGAAGTATGTTTTGGTTACCACTTCAGAACTTCTGTTAAGATTGTCCAAGGCATGTGTTATGAGAGGAAGAAGCACTTCCTAGGTCACTGAGCATTTGCTGCTGAACATATGCTATCTCACAATGGCATACATCCACAGCTTTTTATTACATAGTGATCTGAATATTTTATGGATATTCTGAATGGTAAGATAATTGATGATAGAACACTGGAGAAAAGAGCCGATAGCTTTTTTTTTTTTTTTTTTTGGTTGGTAACATTTATCAGATTGTCAATTAAATGCCTGTCATGTGGTAATGGAAAAATATTTATTGCTAAAGCAGACATTAAGACAGACCTTCAACCAAAAGTGTGGTACATGTGAGAAGGCACAGAGATATGCACCTCTTGGGATGATGGATTGCTCTTTTCTATTAACTAAAAGGACTATAGGGTTGAATTGAGGAACAAAGATTGGGGTTGCTTATCTTATTTAAAGTTTATTGGTAAGACACAGCAAAGTATTTGTGTTTGCTTTATAGATATTGTAGGACTAATTTGCTAACTAAAATATTAACTGCCTCAAATCATTTTGGGGATGAGGCAGGGTATAAAAATTTTAAAGCCTTTAAATATTTATGTGCTTTCTTACTGAAGGGAACTATGCACAAATCCAGTAAAACTGGTTTTAAGATGCTTCTCATCTACCCATATTATCTATTTTTATTAGCTGGAAATTGGCTAATTTCCTTGCTGCATGCTCCCACAGCACTCGGTGCTCAACCTTTTGTAAGTTTCTCAGCTTTCTTGTCATTACATTTTGCACATCCTCTTCAATAGATTAAAAACTTCATGGAAGCAAGGATCATGTCTTACACATGTCCAATGCCATGTATTGGGCTCGACACAGAATAAGTGTCCATTAATTTGAGGATTAATTAATAATAGCCTAAAAGGAAGTGTTCCAAGATAAGGATTTGAATGATAATGCAAATAAGTTGATATTTACCACTCACCTTGGTAAAAGTCTGCTCCAAAGTCTATTAACAGTACAAAGTACCTATATTTTTTAGCACAATATTTTATAATAATTAAAGCCTAAATCAAAGGCCTATTCAGTGCAAGAAAAAATTTTCTTTATTTCTTTATTTTCTTTATTTCTTCAGAACACAACATTAAATCATTTCATAATGACAAGCCTAGCTAGCATTAAAAATGATTAGGGAGGCTGGGTATAGTAGTGGTGGCACACTGCCTGTAATCCCAATGACTCAGGAGGCTGAAGCAGGAGGATTGCAAGTTCAGAGCCATCCACATCAGTGTAACTTAGTGAGACTCTTGTCTCAAAAAAAAAAAAAAAAAAAAAAAAAGAGCTAGGGATGTGTCTCAGTGGTTAAGCACCTCTGGGTTCAATCCCAGGTCCTCAAATAAAAATAAAAATAAGAAGTAGTAGTGATAATGTAACTAAAATTGCAACTAAAAAAACTTTTCCATGACATTGGAGAATAAACTTTTCCTTATTTTTTAAAAAATCATCTGGCCAATTGTTTTGATAATGCTCACATACCACAATTATATTTCTATTTTTGTGCTAATACTAATTTTATAAAGTATACAAATAATTAGTTTTTTTTAAATTTCAGGATCTAGGGGGCTGGGGAAGTGGCTCAAGTGGTAGCGCGCTTGCCTGGCCTGTGTGTGGCCCAGGTTCGATCCTCAGCACCACATACAAACAAAGATGTTGTGTCCGCCGAAAACTAAAAAATAAATATTAAAAAAAATTCTCTCTCTCTCTCTCTCTCTCTCTCTCTCTTTTTTTAAAAAAATTCAGGATCTATTTCTTTAATTTCTATATTTACTGGCCACTTTTTAATGATACTTTTGTAAATGTTGTGCTCACTAGAAAGTCTAATAACAACTCAAATTTTTATTGCTTTTTTAATGTCACATGAATAAAACAGGCTTACAATTACAGTTTGCTAAATAAATAAACTTTGAAAATAATCTATATAGAAGTAATCCACTGGGGCTGGGGATGTGGCTCAAGTGGTAGCATGTTCGCCTGGTCCAGGTTCGATCCTCAGCACCACATACAAACAAAGATGTTGCGTCCGCTGAGAACTAAAAAATAAATATTAAAAAATTCTCTCTCTCTCTCTCTCTTTCTCTCTCTCTCTCTCCCTCCCTCCCTCCCTCCCTCTCTCTCTCCCTCTCTCACTCTCTCTTTAAAAAAAAATAGAAGTAATCCACTAATGATATCCTGATATACAGCAGCTTTGCCTTTCATGTTGGCAGTCTTTCTATCACGTTCCACGGCACAAGGCTCTCACAAATGCCTAATATGGTTCTGAAAGCTAGGGCTGTGGTGGGTTTAATAAATCCCAGTCTCTTTAGAGAAACCAAATTCAAAGACATTGTCACGATTTCTGAAGCAGCAACTGAGTCACTTGGTAATAGAGAAAACTGGTTCCAGGGGACTAACTTCATTCCCTGAAGTCAACTAACAATTTTTAGTTTGTTTATTCTTTCCCAGCTACTCACCCTAAATTACAGAGCTTTCATTTCTTTGGTAACCACAAAAAAATGACATCAAACCAAGCAGAGGTCATTTAGTTCATACCTTCAAAGTGTTCTTACAAACCATATTTGAAGGGAAAAGGGCATCCTCAATTTTGTAGTTCTAAATCCAGAATACTTGAATGTGACAGTTTGCATTAATTTTACTGAGAAACTCTTAAATATTTGGTGTCATTTTCCAGATTTTTTTGTAACATACCAGAAACTGATAATTACAGCCGTAGTGAGAAATACGCATTATTTTTATTCTAAAATAATTACAAAAGAGGCAAAAAAATGCTAAAAACAAAATTTGCTTTTTAAATAATAATAGCATTATATTTTCCCTACTGAGAATAAATATTTGTTGAACACTCTTGAGTGCCAGCACCATGCTCATTGACTCTTTTCAGTGACTTCATGAGTTAACAGTACTCAAACCTCTCCTTTATAGATGTGGAAACTGAGGCTTAGAGAGACTAAGTATCATGCTTAAACTTTCACAACTGCAAACTGATGGAACAGAATTCAAACACTGCCAGTATGATGCAGGGATTAATTACTATACTGTAAAATTAAGATTCTATAGACATTGGGAGTTTATTTTAAAACATGTTAAATACAACAACCCATCCCAGTTTCAAAAAGTTAGTTGTTGATATTTCAAGTAGAAATTATTAAACCGTGAAGGCACAAGATAGAAAGTTGAGGACAGAATATTTTAAAATATTCATAAATATTATTTTATTTCTGCCATCAAAATCCTTACTTTAAGCCAAATATTTGCATATTTTAATATACAGACACAAAAACTAATAACATGAGTATATGTATTAAAGGTAATTTCAAATTTTGAGATATCAATATTATAGCTACACAAAAGGCATGATATTTGGTGTATCTGGGGGAAGGGAAAGGTAGAAAGCTATTGTTTGCATCAAAGAATGCACAGTAAGATTTTAAAAGTTAATCAAAAGAAGGTGCTATAGTTTGGATATAGTTTGAGTGTCCCCCAAGGTTTCATGTATTGAAACTTAATAGCCATTTTGAGATACTAAGAGAACAGAAACTTTAATCTGACTATGATGTTTTAGAGGCAGAGTCTACGGAAAGTGATTAGGATTTGATAAGGTCAGTAGAGGAGAGCCTCCACAATTGAATCCCAGTGGCTTTATAGAAGGAGGGAAGATCACACAGATGGACACAAAGATACATTCACACTCCCTATCTCTTTTCATGGATGCCCTGTGCCATCTCAGAACCCTGCCAGCAGGGATATCACCAGAAGAGGCCCCTAGACCTTGCACCTCCAAAGCTATCTGCCAAATAAACTTCTTTAGTTCTAAAATACTCTTCCAATATTTTGTTACAGCCAGGAAGAACAGACTAATGAGGAGATGCCTGTATTAAGTGATGACTACCATCTACAAACCAAGGCTGGGGATACAGAAACTATACCAGGTTATTCAGATGTTTGGAAATGGGAGTAAATGGAAAGCTGAGAAATTTATCTTTGTCAGGTGTAAGCACTACCTTTTTATTTGCTTTCCAGCCCTAAAGCTATGGTATGTACTATTGTCGGGGTTAGTAAGTATGCAATACATTTCCCAGATCCTCACTCTTCAGTGAAATTCTTTCCTGCTTTCCTGTTTAACTAAGGCAAGTGTTTCCAAACAGCCCTCACCAATCTGCAGAGAATCCTACCTCCCACCTTTTGAAGTCTTCCATCTTCTTCCTTTCCACTTAATTCTAAATGCCTTTATACAAGCATCATCTCATTCTTCCTTCCAGAATCTCTGCCTACCAGGGTGAGTGACCCAAGATCACTTTTCAGCCCTTTGGCTCTTTAGTGGCTCCTTCTTATTGTAGCACCCTCCTCTGGTTCTTCCCCAATGTGCCTGTGTATACAATCTTCCCAAAGTATTTCCATGATTTCGCTTCTAGTCACTGGATTTCTTAACTAAAATTAATCACAGGATGTCTCCACGTTCTACTCATCCTTCAGTGTTCAGGTGGTACGCACCATTCAGCCATCCTGGGGCTTCCAGCCAAGCCACTGGCTTCAGAGCTCCTCTCTACTGGCCTGCAAGTCTTTGTTGGTTTGTTTCCAGACTAACCAAAGGCTCTTTTATTACAGTACAAAGCTCGGACTCACAGGAGGGTGAAGACACGGCCAGCAACAAATGCCCTGGTTGGCATTACATACCCATCCCAAAGGCTATGGTCTCTGGCTCCAAAGTGTCCAAGGTGTCTTGAAAAATGCAGAAGGACGCCCCAACTTTCACACCCCTTGCTCAGCCCTTCACAAAACCCAAACTTACGCGGTTGAAGCAGCTGTGTTGGGCAGGCCTGCAAAGCCCAAGTGAAGGGCCCTCACTGCCTTAGAAATGCTTCCGGAGCGCCAGGCAGTACTTCCGGAGCCGGAGGCCAAGGATTGCAGGCTTTTGGGCAGGTGGTGGGCTTTGCTGCTGGAAACTTGCTTGTGAGAGCTGATGGGAAGTACAGGGGTTTGTCAGTCATGGCGACAACCGGCCAAAGTCCACTGGGAACTGCTCCTCCAACTGCTTCTCAGTTAAATCAAGCGCTTCCTCCTTCCCCAGTTCCCGTAGGCCTGGCTGTAAACTGATGTGATGGACCATACAGTCCTCTTCTCAAATCTCTCCTGATATTTTTCTGACACCTTATTTGGCTGTATTTAATTTATTATTAACCTGTCAGATTATCCATTCTTTTATTTAGCAAACACTTCCTAAATACCTACCTAGTGCACTTACAACTAGTGCCACTTTAGGAATTAAAGTCTTGTCTTCAAGCAGTAGACAAAAATGAAATAGTTATAAGAGGGTGTGATAATTGCTGTGGAAAGATAGTTGTGAGGTGAGAAAGAATGGCCTTCCATCAACTTAAGGGAGAAAGGAAGGCTTCGAAGAGGAGATGGTGGTCTGGTGTGATGAGCATCCTTCACTCCTGAAGAAGGGAAAAGAGTCACAAGGTCGTGCCAAAGGTGGCAGGTACACCAGTGTGATTGGCAGGCTGGCTGGGTGGTAGTCACAGGAGATGAAGCTGGCTGGAGATACTATCAGAACATAAATAGCATTTTATGGCAGGCTATAGAATTTGGAAATCATCCTGAAGCTAAAAAGAGTTTTGGCCAGTGAAGGTGACATGATCAATTTTTGTGGTTTAGAAATATTACTTTGGCATCAATGTGAAGAATAAATTGGAGGAAGACAACTTCCTTTATTTAACTTCCTCCTTCTGAAAGGAAATTCCTCTCTAAGCCTAATTTTCTATGCAGTTATTTTACACTTTATCTGGAAATACATATCCACTATCATATAATCAATTGCCATGATAATCAAACCACTCTCAAATGTTAATTCCTACCTCTGGCCTTGTTCCCAAATCAGGTAAATCCTAATTCTTCCTACTTTAAAGTCATTTCCTTTCTAACATGGCTATCTTTCAACATCACTGGTCTTCACAGCTTGGAGACAATTTAGATTGCCTCCTTTTCCTTACATCTATTGTTCAGGCACAAACATGTTTGAATGCTTCAAATTTTATATTGCCTTTTGCATTCTTTCCTTTCCTCTCCAATTCGTTCTTATCAATATAACTCAGATCTAGGCTGTCTAGATTACTGATACTCTTCAGTAAGTCTGTCAACTGTTTCTTCTTCCTCCAGATGTTTGTTCTAAAAATTGCAACACTGACACCCATGTTTATATTAATAAGGATTAGGACATAGAATATTAACCATGAATTAGGAATTTACTCTGACCCCCTCTCAAACTCACATTCTCCTGTCACCATCTAGAAATAATTCCTATCCTTAATTTTGTGTTTATTGACCCCTTCTACTTCTTTATATTTTTAACTACCAATATATGTATATTGTTTATTTGCCTGTTTTTAAAAGCTTTTTTAAAGGATAAAGCATACTATATTCATCATATTATACATATTCATCATACCATATATAATTATACTATACATATTCATATTGTATATATCAAATATATATTCATTCATATGAATATGTTTCATTCATACTATATATTATATATGAATCATACTATATATTATGATTCATACTTTTTCACTTAATATTACATTTTTAGACTCATCTAAGTTGACATACAAGCAGTAGTTTATTTTCAGTGCAAGTAATATTCCATCATATGAGTCTACCTCAATTTTTTAATCTATATTTTTTCTTCACTTTTTGATATTACAAACAATACCTTTTAGATATTCTGATTCAGTTTAGTAGTGTACATGAGGAGGCATTTCTTGGGAGAATGCTATCTGCTAGATTATAAGTTTTGTGTCTGTTCAACTTTACCAATTATTGCCAATTAGCTTTTCAGTTTGGTTATATCAATTTATACCTCTATCCAAGTTTTTCTTGCTCTACATCCTCTACAATTTTATATTGTCCTTTTTTAAAAAAATTGCCAATATGAAGGGTATGAAATTTTTTCTCATTGTTCTAATTTGTGTTTCTGTAATTACAAATTAAATTGAACATCTTCCTTCACTATGAAATTCCTGTTTGCTCACCTTTCTAGTGACTTTAACCTTTATCTTATTGATTTCTAGTTTTATAACATTCTGGCTTTTTATATATATATATATATATTTTCAGACTTCTAATATTTTATTATTTATATAATTACATTATATTTTGCTTATTTATATTATTAACTTTTTCTATAACAAATACATGTTGCCAGTAAAATCTTAGAAGTTATTTATCAATGAAAGTGTAAATTGGGGATTTTCATTCCAAAATACATCAGTTGCCCAATTCAGTGTGCATTCTCTCTTAGCTCTAAAACATAGTCAGGATAAGAAAAGAGCCTAACAATCCCATACAGTACACAAATACCAATAAATAAATATTTATCAAATTATATATGTTTGAGGTTAAATATTGAGATTAATTTATTTTTCTCTTTTTAAACCATGAAAATATTTAAAAACATTTAGTAGTGCTAGTTAGTAAAGTGCTCTACCAAATTTTATACCCATTTATGGTTTTCACAATTGTGAAAACCTTATAATTAACTCTGAGAATATAAACTTGTCAAGTAGACTTTATATGTCTTTCTAAGATATCTCAAAATTAATAAATTTTATTTTGCTGCATGTACATTTTTAATAGAAGTCTATTTTTAATTTTTATATATACTATAACAAGTGTGCCAATCTGGGCTTCTCCTACCTGCAAGATCCAATTGTGTATTTTATAGAGTGTTTACTATTTTCCAATTCCATATTCAATAATGTCATATCGGTTGGCAGGTTGAAATCATACATAATGGGAGTGTTTATATTATAGAAACTGGAGTTTTTGTTTTGTTTTGTTTTAAGATTGTCAGCTTTGAAATTTACCCACACTGCCACCCCTGCCAATCCATAGAAATCACCCTTGGTAAGGTCAACTATGACCATAAAGTTGTAAAATCTAATTGGAGTTTTTACTTACTTTTTATTTCATTTCTCAGTCACATCTGATACAATTGGTCATTTCTTCTTTCATGAAATATTTTTTCCAACTGGATTTCAAAAGTCTTTTCTCACTTGGTTGTCCATTCTTTCTTGGTCCTTTGACCTATTTTCTTTTCATCTCTCCAATCTCTAAAGTTCAACTTTACCAATTATTGCTAATTAGCTTTTCAATTTGATTATATCAATTTATACCTCTATCCAAGTTTTTCTTGCTCTACATCCTTGAAAATTTATATTGTCCTTTTTTTAAAAAAAAATTGCCAATATGAAGGGTATGAACTTTTTCTCATTGTTCTAATTTGTGTTTCTGTGATTACAAATTTTTTATTATTATTATTTTAACCGGGGTCCCTCAGACCCCCAGTTGTCAAAGGTCCTATGGGACACTATGTCCTCAGGGATGATCAGAGAGTCCAGAGCTAGACATCGTGGGAATAAATGTTGGATTCTTGGAGGCTCATTTGTCAGAGCTCTTCTTTATGTAAACATATTCTCTAGGAGATCTCACCCATGCGCATGTGTCTTAATACTCTTCATAAATTGACAGAGTCTTAGGCAGGAAGTTTGACTCTGGGGGTGTCAACAAATCAGTTCTGGCCACTTGCCACAAAAACCAAACAGAGAAAGTCATTGTGAAAAGCAGGAAAGGAATGTCAAACAATGTGGCCATATTGGGAAGAAGAATGAGATGAACCATCTCATCCCTGTTTGGGGGGATACTGATATGAGCTTCTGGATTATACAGATAAGAGGAACTCAGAAATATGTATTGTTGAGTAGTCTTGGTTAAATTGCATTCTGGTTGATCATTATCTTAGAATGGTCAAGCAGAGCCTTGTAAATAAAAAAGTTGTGTACATCACAATTTGGGTGTTAGTTTCAATTCATCACAATATATTTATCAACCAGACCTGATGTTCCTGGAATTCAAGGTAACTCAGAACAAAGGAGACAAATGCAAAATTGAGGCAGAGATGACAAGCTTTTTTTACCTTCTGTTAGTTACTCATTGGACATTTGCAGACCCAAGCAAAGCGTCTAAGTCCTTGAATGCACATACTTCTTAATCTCATATGCACCCCCTGGCCTTAACAGTTCTTCCGATTATTAGGTGAATATATCAACTGTCAATTTGACATTACCTCATGCATACCTAACAGACAACTCAAAATAAGTACGCATGAAAACCAGCTCTTATTATTCTTTCCAAATTTGTTCTCTGGACTTCCCTATCTCAGTATATCACAATTGTATTTTACCATTTACTTACCCCAGAAACCTTGACATCATTCTGATTCCTCTTTCCTCTCATTTGTCACCTTGATCCAAACCACAATCTTGTGGCTCTGGATTAGTATCTCATAGCATTCTTGTTTGTCTCTTTAAAATCTATTTTCCACACAGTAGACAAAGAAATCCTTTCAAATCACCAAAATTTGTTTCTATCTGCTCCTACAAATTTTTCTATAATCTGACCATCCCCTTTCTCTTTGACCTAATCTCCTATATCTCTCTACACCACCCCTCATAACCCCTCTAGCCACATGCCAATTTTCAAAAACAGAGTCCATTCCTATCATGAGACCTTTATATGTGGCTAGCTCCTTTACCTGAAATACTCTTTCCTCCAAGAACTACAAGATTATCTCATGTGACAACTCATGAGAGACCATGCTGACTGTACCCTGGTAATTTTCTACTATCCCCTCTCCACCTTGCTCTTTATCATGTTTCTTTACAGGATTTCTCACAACCTGGCACATTGTTTCTTAGTTGTGTTTCTCCCCATTAGTACCTAACTAGAAAAAGAGCCCCTGTTTTTCTTACAGCTATATCCTAATAACTTATAAAAGTGTTTGTTTTATAATATAAACTCAGTATTTGTTGCACACAAAAAGCTTAAAATAACATTATATCTCTAGTTAATTATTTTTCATATATAGATAATCAAAAGAAAAATGGATTTGACTGCTGTGCTCTTGTTATGTCTCTCCTGTTCATGTTCTAAAGAGAATATCAAATATGTGAAGGGGGTTTTGTGTAGTGAGGAATGCTCCACTCAATTGCCAAGGTATCCAGCACAGGAAATTAAGTGTGGAAAAATGTAATAATGAAACCTGAGTGAATGCCACAGATTTTTCTATCCCCTTTATTGAATAAAGAACAGTCCTGGATAACTAATTTTTCTAGGTGCAGAAGAGCAATCTGATTAGGCACCTATTGGCTTTAATCTTGTTATTCACACTGGTTACAAAAGTTTGCTCATCACCAGGGTAAAAGTACCAGATAGACACTCCATTATTTCTGTGAAAATTTTCTGAAACCCTCTACTTGATATCTTCCTGCCAAATTCCTGCTGACTGCAAATGAGCACAAAATGTCAGCTTTTGTTATTTGAAGCACTAATGATGGATTTGAAATATTACTCTTTGATTCCAAGATTCACTTTTATGATTGAACTGATGCAATATCCCAAGTCTTCTTGTTAACAAAGGAATCAGAGTACAATAGGGAGCATGATCAAATCCAAATAGACAAAATTTTGGGAATTATTTTTTGAGATTTTTTCAGATTCTAATAAAATTTTTAAAATTATGCCCCCCTCAAATATGTTGAATTTTCTAGGGAATGAAGGGTTCAACCCAATTGTTAAGAAATATTTTTTTTCATTTGTGGTTTGAATTTTATACACTAACATGGATAACAACCAATCAAATATTTGATAATAGATTAAAGAAATACTTAAACTTTAGAGTTAAATAAAGTCATTACTTTTATTGTTCTTACTATTTGAAAGACTCTTCTTATGTGGTTTTGGTACTCATCAGAAGATACTAATAAATTAAAAAGTATAATGCTTAGGCTCTCTTAGTTCAGCTCTAAATCTGTTTCCCTGAAGTATGGTTTAACTCATGTGGGAGCTCATCATGCCTTGTAAAAATTATGTGTATAATTCATTTCAAGAACAATGAAACTCAATTGAAAGGTGATGGCTATAAGGGATCTCAAAACAGAAGTCCAGTCTCCATAACCCAATCCTAGTTTTGAATACACCAGAAGGTTGTTCCTGGAAAATTTGAAAAATCTGATATTATATTATAATGACTGTATTCATAATAATAACACATTAAAGTGTTATTTTTCTGAATATCTGAATTTTACATTTAACTATATTTACTTGATAAATTTGGCAACCTGACTCCAGGTCATTGACCCAATTCTCTTTTTCCTCGTATGGAGCTTCTTTCTAGTTGATGATGCTAAGTATACACCAATTTTTGCCATTTCTGACATCAGAAGCTATAAGTATGGTTAAACAGAATGGTAATATTATGGGAGTATGGCATGTACATAGGAATGCCTGATTTGGCTGATGTTGTAGTAGTACTAGTAAACTGAGGATAGAAAGACAAATGAGGGAGGAAAGAGTATGCTGGTGCAAGAAAAGCATGTATCAGGACACAAAGGTATTTGAGAACATAGTATAGTCAACAGGAACAAGTTGTGCAGTATTGCTAGTGTTTAGGAGGTATATGTGATAATGAGTAGGAGATCCAGCCTAGGTTAGTTTCTTGAGCAAAGTTCTTGGCAATCTTGCTAAAGAATTTGGCCTTCATCCTGGAGGGAAAAGGGAGTCATTATCATTATCCAAAGTACATGTATGAAGACATGAATTGGTGTGAACATACTTTATATACAACCAGAGATACGAAAAATTGTGCTGTATATGTGTAATAAGAATTTTAATGCATTCCTCTGTCATTTATTTTTTTAAATCAATTAAAACAATTTTTAGAAAAAAAAATTAAGAGGAAGCTGAAAGGTCAGGGCTTTGACTGGATTCATTGGAAAGCAAAGCCTGAGACAAGGACTTGGGTGTGGGTACTTTATTTCGGAGATAGCCCCAGAAAGCAGGAGTGAGGGAGCAGAAAGAATGAGGCAGAAAAGAAGGAAAACCCAATATGAGAGTGAATTGAGTGAACCACTGCTGTAGACAATTGGGGCTTGACTCCATCAGGATCTCTGAATAGGGTACAATATGAACTTCTGGAAGGATAAAAGTTGGGGTACTTATCAAATGGTTCCCATTTTCATTTGGTCAAGAAGGGTGGGGGGAAACTCCTCTAGGGTTTCAGGCCTACAGTGTACAGAGGCCAAGTAAGTTCCAGTGACTTTCTTGGCTTGGAAGGCAGAAAGCAGAAGTGGGAACATAGCTTGAAGTGCAACACTGCATGAATCTGAGATTATGGCTAAAATTAGAGAAAGCCGTGGGGATGGGATTCAGGACACCAAAGTATCTGCTATAATCAGAGATTTGTCTATAATTTACATAGCAAGAATAATTTAATTGCAATCTAATCACAGGAATTAAAAGGGAATCATTCACAAGAAACCCAAGGAGAAGAAAATATTAGTTGACACAAAAGTGTTATAATTTATTATTTAGAATTTAAATATTTTAAATAATCTTATCTATGATGAACTTGTTATCTAAAAACCACAGTGCTGCTAATGCTTCCAAAACTATAAAACAAGCCAAAGATGCACAGAAAGAATGCAAACATTGTAAATCTATATGAAGAGCAAACTTGCTTTTTAAAAATAGGAAGAGTAAAATGCTTCTTAGTATGGTTTATATGTAGTTTTCAAAATTGTGAATGGATGTTCAAACATAAATAAATTGCTTTTAACTGAGTTAGCTAAATTTGTGGAAGTTAGAGAGATGGAGAGAGAATATTGAAAATCTTCTCTATGAGGATTTTTTTAAAATATATTTTTTAGTTGTAGTTGGACACAGTACCTTTATTTTATTTTATTTTATTTATTTTTATGTGATACTGAAGATCAAACCCAGGGTCCTGCATGAACTCTACCGCTGAGCCACAAACCCAGCCCCACGAGGATTTTAATATGTGTCAATTTTGTACACTTCATAACTACCTTAGGAGTAGGGATTATCATTCTCTCTAAATATAAAGTAACTGAAGTTCAAAGTGATTAAAAGACTTGCTCCTAGTTATACAGCTAGTTAATGCAGAAGTCAAATCCATATCTTCTTGCCTCCTCTTTCCATTTTATTTTGCTATCTTAACAACTAGTTATTTTGCAAGATAAAGCACTGAAATACTAGTAAATCTTTAAAAAATAGGATTACAATATCAACAGATACTATTGCAGTGTTATATGCTCATATAATATGTACTTTCATATTTTTATAACCAAAATAATATTTATAATATAACAGAATCTATTCAGGCCACATGAAAGCAATATGAAAGTGTTTCAGTGTGGAAAAGGTTCTTTTGGCCATGGGCAAAAGTTTAGTGAATATAAAATTATATCAGTATTTTCAAAAATAGAGGGGGAAAATATTTTCTGTGGTCATGTTTTCCAACTTTAAGTATATTTGCTTATCATTTTAATATAAACAGGGTGTATTTATATAGCCTAAAGCAATAAGAACCAGATTCCTTATTTTGAAGATGCCAAAAATATATCTTCAAGGATGATAAGCAATAACAGAGAAGAGCGAATCAAAAATATCAAGTTTCTATCTGATTCCTGACCAAGATTTAAGTTTTATTGCACAAATATGCCACGATGACACATACTTACAGTAGTACCACCCACCCAACCCTGAAGCAAGGAAGGGTCTGCCAGCATTCTCACTATAATCTTTAATAGGAATTCTGATGTTTTAATGCACATGAAATTGGCATTTAGGTCCTCAGCAAGATGCATTTTTATCTTTAAAAAATTAAAAACGTAAAGAAGGAACCTAAATAGTATCAGCTGACTTTGATTAGAAGGCTGAGAGCATGTGAATTCTGGTGAACCATTAGACCTAATGATGTCAGGGAAATTCCTGAACTTATCCTGGTGACACTGAAGTGCAGCCAAAGAATAATGCCTGTGTTAGTGAGCTTTTTTTTTTCTTGCTGTGACTAAAAGGATCTGACCAGAACCATCATAGAGGAGGAAAAGTTTATTTGAGGGCTCACAGTTTCAGAGGTCTTAGTCCATAGAAGGCTGGCTCCACTCTTCAGGGCTGGAGGCCAAGCTGAACATCATGGAGGGAGATCATGGCAGGAGAGTGTGGTGGTAGGAAGCAGCTTAAGTTGTGATGTGAGCAGAAAGCAGAAAAAGAGACTTCACTTGACAGATAAAAATATATATACCCCATTTCCACCTCCTCTGGTCACACCCTACCACTTCAGTTATCACTCAGTTAACCCCTATCAGGGGATTAATTCACTGATTGGGTTAAGACTTTTACAACCCAATCATTTCTCCTCTGAACCTTCTTGCATTGTCTGGCACATGAGCTTTTGGGGGACATCTCACATCCAAACCATAACAATGCCACAGGAAGGATTTTTATTTCCAGGAGTACTAAGAAAGGTGCAGCATCTAAATTCTTCAAACTATTCCAGAAACTACACAGTAATAAATGATCATTGAATCTTAATTTAAATCATTCTGCTTTTCATTTCACAAAGTAAAAAGTGTCGTTGTTGTTGTTTAGAAGGCATATTTCATTATGCTAGAAACAGAGGCTCAGAAGCAGAATGCCTTTGTTTGGATCCCTGATACATTTAATTCTTAACTAAGTGATCATAACTATGTTGGCAAGTTACTTTACCCCTTTATCCCTTCACTTCCCTCTCTATAAAATGAGCCTAGTGCTAGTACCTGTCATAGTTTTGAATGTTTAATGAATAAATATGAGTAAATGCTTAGAACAAATAATAAACAGCAAGCATTCATTAAATGTTGAAAACTAAGCCAAAAGTGATCCATGTTTGTATCACATGTGAAGTATGATGTTCTTGTGTGTGTGTGCTTGTGTGTATATGTATGAAAATGTTTTTCTCTATAAACTAGTGGTCCTCCAAAAATCATCGTAACTATAAATTAAAACTTCTTTATGAAGATTATAAAAATAATAGATATATTTCTTAGAATTTATAATGTTATAGTGAGAGAAAACTTTAAAAAAATATTTTTAGTTGTAGACAGACACAATATTTTATTTTGTTTAATTAGTTTTTTATGTGATGCTGGTGGTCGAACCCAGGGCCTCACACATGCTAGTGCTCTACCGCTGAGCTACAGCCTCAGCCCCAGAGAAAACTTTTATAATGCCAAAATGTATGAGGCGCTTAAGCTGGGAGTGAGGACAAAACAACCAGCAAATTCATTCATTAGATATGACCCTCGTCTAAAGGAGTGTTGTCTGATAGAAACAGAGGAGAGCTACTTTATTTCTTAAAGTCTGTCTCAAGCTCATCATGACTTTAATTTCTTTGCAGATAGAAAGTAGAAACATTCATATAGGCATTATTGTGGGAAAAAATATCAAAGACTCCTAATGTAAAGTTAGAATTTATTGTTTACTTTTAATTATTTTGAAGAGAGAAAAGAAGTTGTGTTCACTCCCAGAGGGCCTTGACACCACAGTCTAGTTTCTTAATCTATCCACTTTCAGGATTTCTTTTGAATATAACTTAGCCTAAGAATACCCTTCCGATTGAGATGAGGGCTGGGATCAGGAGAAATCATGAAGTTCTGGTTAGCAAATGCAAAAGTCAACCTGTAAGGGGTGGTAATAAACATACAAGTGAAGGCATTTACAGTTTGTACAGTAAAATATTAAGATTTTTCCTTTTCCTGAGACTTTCACATTTTCTCTGGAAAAGTTTTACAGCACAAGTTTCTGTCTCCTATGGCAGCCAGGACTAGGGCTGAAGGAGTGCAGATGGGGGATGTGGATAGCAAGGCGTATAAGGGTGGGGGCATATGCACAAATAGTTATTTGTTCTGCGTTTCCATGTAATTCTAACTCTGTGGCTTTCTTGGTCTCTTGTGAAGACTGGGGAAAAATAAAAGCATAAAGGTTTTTACCTTGCAAATAGTATAATTCTAACATGTTAATAAACTCTAGGGATTTTTAAGCAATCATATTAAATGATTTTAAAATTCATTTATTAACCTGATTCCTGTGTAGACATGCCAATTAAAATTATAAGTAATTCAGATAAAGTGTTTCTAATGAGTACTATTACTAAAACAAGTTAAATTTGTAAATATGGCAAACCTTAAACTTGTTTAAAGGCTTCAACACTGAACACAGACATAATAGGATTCCAACTTAAAATCTCAAGTCTAAATTAATTATCCAACTTCTTAACTCACATTAGATTTACCATAAAAAGATAACTAATGTTGTGGTTTATAATCACACAAAATATCAAACATGCATATTATTTCTTAATTAAAATATCTTAGTATGTTTTTGAGTTCTTTATAGATACATATTGTGTAAAATTCAAATCCTCTAAGAGTTGGTAGATACTTGACACAAGGAAAATAAATACCATTGCAGTTAATTGAGGTAATCAAGTACATGATATTCGGACTAAGATGTTGAAGAGATTCTAATCCACAACCCCAATGAGATACGCTATTTATAATCATTATATCAGTGGTTCCATAACTCACAAAAGAAGTGATCCCTTCTCCCACTTCCCTGGGTCCTATTTATACACATTACCTCATTTTTCTGCCTACTCAGAATTCCAAAGTGTTTGCCCATATGATCCTTTGCTTTAAAACAGTATTTATTTTGATTCCTAATTTAGGAAAATGAATTCTCCTTTTAACTTTAACTAATGTTCAACTTATTTTAAAACTTTGAACTTAATGTATTCTCTCATTTTAAAAATATTCTTGGGACTATATTACTGATGTGGATATTAGAATACTTGATTACATTTTAATTTAACGGCTTTGTCTTGCTAAGGATCCTGACTTGAGGGGGTCTTTCTAATATCATATCCCCTTCAGTCATAAGTGTCTTCTTAAAGATTTGGCATTCTTTAATTTCAATATTGTTCATTGATAAATAAATGAGTCAAAAGTACCACTATGATCAAGTGAAAAGATTCAACAAGAATACATATAATTTTTTAACTTAAAAAATTTTTAAACTTTCTATTTGTTTAATATTGCAGTCTTATGGCTTTTTATACATTCCATTTTTTCAATCAATCAACCATAGTTAATAGTCTCCTTTTGATGCTCACACTGTAGCAGTTTTGGCTAGTAGGAACCCCTTTAAAGTTGGCTCTTGTGCCTGTTTGATATAGCCCCAATAATCTTTGAAAATGTTTTGATTTCTTGCAATGGTTGCTTTAGGCTCATTCTGTTCCTGCTCCAGATTTGAAGTGAGCCATTTCTTCAGATTAAGCCCAGATTTCAGTAGGGGAAAAAAATAGCATCAGGGAGAATGATCTAATGATGTAGGCACTGAAATAAATAATATAAAACATTACTTCTGGGCTATATCACTGGACCAAGCTCAGGAAATATACACATACTGATGTTTACTTCTTAGTTCTAACAACAGAACATTTCTATGCTTTTAATTCTAAAATTATAGCTCTGTTCCTCTTTAAATGAAAATCTTAGTTCTTTGGGAAAATAACAAAAGTACTTATTTACCTGAGAATCTTAAACAAAAAATTCAAAATCATGATGCTAGTCATGCAATTAGTAACATTCCTAAATTAAATTCAAGGTTTTCTATGTAGTCCTTTCTGTTTTTTAACTGCACCCTTCTGGATAGTGGTATGTGAAGATGAGGGAGGGGTAGGAACTGTCTGCCCAGTGGGAGAATTTTATTACTTACACTGTTAGTACCCAGTGATAATAAACAACAAATCAACTTTTAGTCATTTTTCATTATTGTTTCTCAATTCTGTTCAGGTTGTGAACTCTTACCATGAACCTAGGTTCCCCCACTTTCCAAGCCCCTACCTTTGCCCCCATATGTGACTGTGACAGGTAAATACAGCCAAATCTCTAGACCCCCTGATACATTCTCATTTAATTTTGCCATGTAAAAGCGTCCTTGCATAGTTGCCTTAGTTTGATTTGTTTTCCATTTAAAGACTTTGGCATCTGTACAGCTGACAGTTTGAAGTTCTTAGTAGGTGACTGCTTTAAGCTGCTGTCTCTTTTTGGTAGCAGAGCTCACCTCATGGAAGGTGATGAAGCCCCTCTCCCATTCCACCTTCAGAACACAGAGAAACGTGAGCAGCTTAGTATCCAAAATTTGGTACATGAGCTTTATTTTCCTACCATCTGGTTCATCTACAATGAGATAATGTATATTTATAAGTGCAAGATTTATATATTTCAGTCCTGGCTGGCACACAAAAGAAGAAAATCTGCTTCCTACTATTTAATTTCTAGTGATATTAGAACTGTCATACTTTCATGTATTCAAATACATAGCAAATTTCTTTTCTAAATCCTATTCTGATATTAAAGCTTTTAAATTTATCTTGCTCCATTTTCAAATCCACACTCTTTTCTTTTTTACACCATACAATATTCCCTTATCAACACAATATTCAAGCTATGTATTATAATAACAAAGTTGCAGAATAAAGATCCAAATGGTTTCATACTTAGAGTTAGACTAGCAAAGAACTAAATGTAAATACAGGCTCTTAAGTTTTTATCCAAAAATATCCTGTTTTGACTCTTATCAAAACAGAATATATAAAATCATCTTTATTTTAATTTTTAACTTATAAATGTAATATATAATATTACATAAATATATAAATGCATCTGTGTAAGTGCATATATTTATATACATACGTGTGTACTGGTTTTGTGTGTGCGTATATACATATATAAATAGGTTAAATTTTAAATATTTAAATATAGGTTTAAACCTCATACACATGTGTTCACAATATCACCCTGTTTTGTTGGTTAAAAGCACATTAATATCTGCTAGTAAATAATCAAATACAAACTTCTTATATTTTGTTTTATACACACACACACACACACACACACTAATTTTAATTAACAGCCTTAGAAAAAAGCTCAAAATTTTTGGTGCATTTATCCTAGCATTTCTAATAAATTCATAATTCTAAAATCTAACTAAAAGAGAAATCTGGCATCTATCAAGACAAAAAAATAAGTGAATAATTAAATAAAGACATGTATCACTAAAATTTTCTACAATCATTTAGTAGTAGCTTCTGCTAGAATTAATTCACAACAAAATAAATTTTGCTACTGGTAAACCCTGTAATTGCATATGTTTATGTTTTGCAAAATATTAATATAAAACTTTGGATATTTAGATTTTAAATAGAAATTCAATTCCTTCATTTAATCAAAATATGCCATTTGCAAAATTTCTACTTCTGCTTTTTGAAGTAATTACATTAAATTCTACATAGCAAAACAAAAACAATGTTATTTAAATTTAGGTAAAACCATTACTTTTTGCAATTTTAGCATATATTTTAATCTCCTAGTGATATTAAAAGGCCCGAAAGATTAATTAATCCAAAGGGAAGGATTGGTGAATGGGCTTCTAATTACAGGTGTGCTAATGGTAAAAATCTAAAGTGACCCTTTTTTTCTACCTCAGTTTCCTACTTATTCCATAGCGTGAGGACTGTTCTTTTCATCCAAAAGATAATTTATCTTTTTGGCTTTAAATCTGGTAGGGTCAGGTTAAAGAATTATTCATTTAAAAATAGGTTTTAGCCTCATACACATTTGTTCACAATATCACCCTGTTTTGTTGGTTAAATGCACACTAACATTTGCTAGTAAATAATCAAATGCAAACTTCCTATTTTGTGATATTAACAATTGAAACTTCGGGGTTTGGATTGGGTATTTTCTAACAATTTCATATAGTTAATTTTAAGAATGTTTGTAGGAAACTTGGCACTCCAAGATTTTTTGGAGAGAGTTGCTTCACAATAATAAAAAAAAAGTTTAAATTTCAATATGTACTAAAGTCTTCTTCTAGAAAAGGATCCTCTTGAACACCAGAAATTCTTTATTCTGGTTCTTTTGTAAGGTAAACTTATTCTGAGGAGTTACTCTAATTTTATTTATTTGTAATTGTTGAAATTTTAAGGTTCAACAAGGAGAAAGAAAATTTTCTGTTCCAATAGACTACTGGGGAGGTAACAGGTTTTCTAAGTCCATTATTGGTAGACTATATCCAAAAGTCCATTATTTGTACAGCATGTCAAAAGTCTCAGTGATGAAACTCAGAGGACAGTGTTCTACTTCTACTTCCTTTCTCCCTTTCCCTTCCTTCCTTCCCTACTTTGTTCATCCATTCCCTTCTTTTATTTTTTCCTCCTTCCGTCCTTCTTTCCTTCCTCCTTTCTTCATCCCTTCTTTATTTCTTCCTTTCCCTCTTCCCTTCCTTCTTCTCTCCTTCTTCCTTTCCTCTTCCCTCCCTTCCTCATTCTCTCCTTCTTTCCTCCCTTCATTTTCTTCTCCCCTTTCCCTAAAGTCCTTAATGCAGCTTTATAATCTCTGCTGGTCTCTGATGGAGATAATTAAGAATACATCTTTTTTGTAAGCTTCAGTTTCCAACAGACACAGACAACTTCAAGATTGAGTTATTCCAAAGTTTTTCTTGGATCTTTGATAAAACCAACATCCATGAGAGTTCATTTTGGCCATTTCGGATGCCCCGTGCCAAATTTTAGAAATCTGGGACCCCAAAGGTCCAATATGACTTAAACAAATACTGTGTTCCTCTTTGAATTGCTAAACTGAGAGAAACCCATGATAATGTTGACCCAGGCTAGGGAGTAAAACAAGATACCCATGTTTTTTAAATAAAAAAATTAAATGTAGGTTTGAGCGGCCTAGAGGCTAAAAGCTACATGGACAAATGGACAAGTTCAATTTATTTTTCTATCTAGAATGACAATGTGTTTCTCAACTAAAATGAGCTCATGCATGAATCTAATCCACAGTTGAAAAGATATGTATATATAGTAAGTTATATCCATATATCTTTCTAAGAATAACAGGATTTTAGGAAGAGTCAGTAAAATAAGATAGTAAAGGATTTCACTTGGGTTATTTTATGCAAAATAAATTTTGTCTATGACTGTTCCTGGAACACATGCATATACAATTTATTTGTAAGGAATAATATTGAAAATATGAACTAATGGAAACTTCTTAGAGCATCAGGGGATTTAAATCCCTGATGGTACTCCCAATTGTAAATTATTAGATATGGGAGAAGACAACTGAGTCCAGGAGGTTGTGGTTTAAGGTTAAGAAAACATATCCAAACCAGGCGAGGTGGCAAATGACTGTAATCCCCAGTAGCTCAGGAGGCTGAGGCATGAGGATCGCAGGTTTGATGACAGCCCCATCAACCTAGTGAGACTCCGTCTCAAAATAAAATAAAATAAAATAAAAAGGGCTGGGGATGTGTTTTAGTGGTTAAGTGCCCTTGGGTTCAATCCCTGGTTTGAAAAAAGAAAAAAAGAAGACATATCCAATGGATGGAAAAACATCGACTGAATCCAGGTGGCAGAGAAGTCTCAGAGGAGTCCATCAGAGGAAAATGATGCTTAGGGAAGAAAGATAAGAGTTTCTTCTGATAGTTTAGACCCCAATCTACAAGGACTTTGTCATTCTGGTGCACTGTGGAAAAGAACTGCTTGTGAGTAGAGGAGGACCTACAAGATTATGAAATGTGGGGCTCAGACAATTTTGCTTTAGAGTCTCTGACAGAACATTAGTCATGCCAGGAACATCTTCCTCTCTACCTTCAATATCTGCTCATATTCAGCAAATGGCAGAGACCCACACCAAGGACAATAAGGGATGGAGTGAAGGTATATAGAGAACTGGACTTAGAAGCCTAATCTGTTTCATTCTTAGCATCAAGAAAATAACACAGTTTCTGTCTTTAGGGAAAGTAGTTCCAGCAGTTGCTAGCTCTAAATGGTCTAAAGAGATTTGGCATGACCAGCAACTACTGTAGCTCCCAAGCAATTGACTTCCTGCAATTTCCCAGCATCAAAAAGGCAGTGTCAATGTCAGTGAAAAATGTCAGACTCATATGTCTCTTGGTGACAGACTGGTATCTAGGAAGGTCTGTGGGTAGCAGTAGATGAAAGACGTGGATATTCACAAGAAACCTATAAGACTCCATACCATGTCAAGTGGGAACCAAGGAAAGTTACTGAATTTTTACTAAATTGCTTGTGGGACCTGAAATTGTTATGCATCTGTGACCTTTTATTATTCCTATCAGTTGGCAAAGTCTGTGGTACATGTTTGTTTCCTGACTTTTTGATTAATGAATTATAAGTTCATGTAAACATTTACCATCATTTATAAGCATTTTATCAAATGATTTTTAGATGCAGTGTGATATCTATCAGAAGGACATACAACAATTCATTTAACTAATCTTCCTGATTTGGGAATTTAAGTTTGTTTCTATGTTTTCATATTTTAAATAGTGGTTCCATAAAGATATTTTAGATATATATTTACAGATATGCCTTTGTATAAACTCCTAATAATTTTGGAATTTTTGTAGCTTTTTTAACTTTCACTTTAGTGTCTGTTCTTTTTTCTTTTTTGTGTTTAAAAAATATCCTTTCATGGGGCTGGGGTTGTAGCTCAATAGTAGGGTGCTTGCCTAGCACTTGTGAGGCCCTGGATTCAATCCTCAGCACCACATAAAGATAAATAAATAAAATAAAGTTATTGTATCCATCTATAACTACAAAAATATATATATTTAAAAAAGTCTTTTCATGAATACTATACTTTCAAAAAGCAAAGGAATTTAAAAAATAAATGAAGAAAAAAAGAAAAATAAAAGATTTTATGACTCTATGCTTAGTTGCTTTATCCCATTCATGTCATACATATGGTACTCAAATCTATTTTCACATCAGCATTTGACACTGATAATTAAGCCAATTTTAACAAACATGAGGAAATTTTTTTTTCCTGAAGACTTCCCTCTCATTTTCACTTATCAAAGATGCCATTCTCTCAAGGTAGGTGAATAGAAATTGAAATCACAAATATTCAAATACATTAACAAAGAGAATTATGAATTATTGTTTTGTTAAGTGACAATATCCAAGTATTCCAATATAGTCACATGCCTATTTGTCTCTCTAAGGACGAACTTTTTACTGCATGAATTAGTAGTCATACCCCAATATGAATGTAACTTTTGTACAAAAAGTCATTTTTTGAAGCATTTTGGAAGTAAATTAAATATTAAAATTCATGCCCAGATTTTTTTCATAAAGCTGTCAACTTTCCTTACCTTAAAAGTAAACTATGTGAGACAAAAAATAAATAACTAAAAGCTAGACAAAGAAACACCCAGCCAAGAATTTTGAATTAGAGGAACAGCACTCAGCTCCTCTATATGGCTGCAAACTGCCTAGTTGTTAATGAGAATAACAACAGCTACCACATAAAGAGTTCTCTGTGGGGCATGTAATATACATTAACTAGTTCTCCAAAAAACCTTATGAGGGAGGTTGCTATTGTCACTACATTTTAGATAAAGAAACTAAAACTTAGAAATCTTCAGAACTTTTCCCAGTACCACATAGCAAGCAAATCAAGGTGTGTAGAGTTCTAGAATGCTAAACCATGCAACTGTGCCCAATTTGAAACTGGTATAAATTTTAAAATATCATCTTGACATAGTAGACCTGCCTTGATGTTCACTCTTATGGCTCAGGTTGGTCTTAATCCAGGAGGCAAGAAAAACAAATATAATTATCTGTACATAATTAATACAGTCCTGAACTCTGAAACTATTGAAAATGCATAGATATAATACTTTCTTAATTTGCTTCGTGAGTAGAGAAAGAATGTTATTTAAGAAGACATCTGATGAGAAAGGACACTCAGGCTGGTAGCTCTTCCCCTACTCTCACAGGTACTCTTTGCCTTTGGCTCCCTGCTCTCAGTTTCTACCTCTCTGACCAGGCCAGTAGTCATGCTCTCCCCACAAGACTCCAGGTGAAGAATTTAGGATGGAGGTTTAGCCTATTTAAGTGTTTGAAATAAAATAAGAACTTTTGTGATTAACCTTATGCTATCTTATTTCCTATGCTTGATTATATTAAAATACTTCCTCAGCCTTGAATTATATTTTGAAATATAATGATGTTGCAGAAAGCAGTATTGCCCCAGGGAGAGATGGGAATTTGGGGGGGGGGTGAGGAAAGAGGTTGTGAAGTTCTCCAGTACCTTCAATGAGCTGGTAGGGAGGAGCAGTGGGCAGGAGAAACTTCCCAGTGTCTCTAAACCAGCACTGACCTTTTCTAACACTAATGAAAACCTGGGAGTTGAGCTAGCATTGACTCACCTCTAGTACCACTCCAGTACCACTTAACACACCCTAGTATACCAGCCCCTCAGGTTGAAGTTGGCCAAAATGCTATGGATTGTCCTTAACAATTGATACCTATCTTTGTCCTAAAGTGCAGCACTGTGTAAACATCTCAGATTGTCTCTTTTCAGAAACCAAGAGACTGTCAGTTCTTTGACACTGAGGGTGACAGTATTGCTGTGGAAGCCAAAGTCCTACAGTGGCACCCAACACTGATCGTGTTGCTAGCTGGAGAGTGCTGTGTAACCTAGCCAGCCCCAGAGCCCCTCCCTCCCTTCCTCCCTCCCTCCCTTCCTTCCTTCCTTCCTTCCTTCCTTTCTTTTATATGACAGTGGAATGCATTATAATTCTTATTACACATATAGAGCACAATTTTTCATATCTCCAGTGTATACAAAATATATTCACACCAATTCATGTCTTCATACCTGTACTTCGGATAATAATGATCATCACATTCCACCACAGAGCCTCTTCTTATCTGGTCACAATACCCAAGATTTTGGTCTGGATCACAGTTGGTCAGTGTGGAAGTTGAGTTTCCCTGCACTACTGCTTCCATTTCTGTTTGGCAAAAGCACCAGGCATTTCATTACTTCTTGACTTCATCATTTCTGTCTCGCTGCTAACATTCAATAATACACATGGCCAGACATCTTTCTAAAGAATTTGATTTTTTCTCTTAGAAATTCATCTTTATTTACCCATTACCCAGGAAATGGTCCAACCTCACCTTCCTCCTAGGTGAACTTGCTTGAGATCCAAATTAGAGATATGAGTTGTTTTTTAGAAAGAAATATCAATGTATAAAATTAAAGATTTACTACATTAATTAATTAATAAAATTAGTAAACATTAATATATTAATTAAATGATATGCCAAATGACATACCAAATTACTTAACTGGATCTTATACATCTCTAATTCTAATAAGTTTGCTGACTACTTCCTAAAGAGGTCTGTCTCAAGGAAACAAATTATGTGGGAAACTTTGCTTATAAAACCCATGGTACTAATAATATAATCTGAACAATACTACTAAATGTGACATATCTGACAGTAGCTGACAGATACAAATGGACTTAATTAAGTATTAATAGTAATAAATCAAGACAGGGTTTAAATATGTGATTGAATATGACTTTTCTATCAATAAAAATCTGTGATCTTGCTGTCCTCAAAAGAGATAAATTTCTATTGCTTAGGACAGTATAGTAACTACTACATAATGAGGCTCACCTGTCATCAAACAGCACTGACATCTTCAAACATGCATGATGGCTCATTAACATAGTTAAGTATTTTGTTCACACACCCAAGGATCGGCCTATTCATTTTAAGAAAGTGGAAAATATTCACAGAGCTCATGGAAAAAGTAAGAAGGCCTGTTGAATGCTTATGAAACAATCTTGAGTGTGTTTGTGTGTTTATGTGTGTACAACTCTGTACATATTCCAATTTATAAAGCAGAGTATAAATGCTCTAGATCCAGAGACCACAAGCTAGTGGTCTTGCAGGCAAATTCAGCTTGCAGACATGAAGACATACTTTGTTTGGCCCATAGTGTTTTAAACATAGCGATGTTTCAGGCACAAAGTCTGGATTTTTAAATTTCATTTTGGCAAATCAGGCAATACTGGGCATCTCACATAACAATAGTTGGTTCATTCTAAGTAGAAGCTGTTCCATCTAGGTACAATACCCTCAGATTTGATATGTTCTTCCCTCCACTCTACTCTATTCTAGCTCAACTTACTCATTTGCATTACCCACTTGGCCCCTGGACCCTGTAGGAATTTGAATTTCTCTCCTCTGTTCTAGACATTCAAAACTCAAACACATAAGAACACAGAAGAGAATAACTGGTCATGAAAACTAGAGTATTTGAAGAAAGTTTCATGAATAAAGGATTTAATTTGGAAATTTAAAAGTTAATTTAAGTGACATGGGATAGTCAACATGGAAAAGAAACATTCTAAGTAAGGGACTGTAGGATGAGTGAAGACATCAAGGCATGAATGATCTTGGTATGCCGACTTCAAAGATTTGGGTAGGTGTAAAACTCACATTTCACATGAAGAAGATAGAAAGTATTTGTATTAGGTCTGATTTGGTCAGAAATTAGGGTCTACCAAAAAGAAGTAGCACAAGGAAAAGTGGTAATTTATAAGTAATTGTAGGCAAATGGCTGTGTTGGGAGAGGCCACATTCAGAGACCAGTTTGGCAGTGGTACAGTGATTAGGTGTAATATAGGAGGAAGACCTGGCTAGAGGTTTGTAGAAATGGGAAAGAGAAGGAGGCAACAGATGGGACATTTTGAAGAAGAAAACAACTGGCCTTATAGAATACTTTCCCATAATCAGATTGTTCTTAGGTAAATTGTTATCCTACTTTAAAATATCGGGTGTATTTATTTCATAAATTGACTGGTATAGTCCATTTTTAAACAAAATCTGTTTTTTATGTTTTACACGTTAGTAACTTTTATTTAATTAAAGCTACTTTTTTATAATGTTATTTTTTCATTATTAATGTTATTTTCAAGTATTTGTAAATAAATATGTCAACTTATTTTATAGGACTGATAATGTGAAGAATCATTATTAAACTGTTGGTTAGCTGAGCATCAAGTGACATATTTCTCTTGCTATTTTATGCAACAACTGAAGATAAATCCCTGAAGTTGGTATATGCTAAATTTGTATTTGGGCTAATATGCCTTTACCCCTATGCAAGTCTCGGGTTAAGCATTGGTCCTGATTCAAGGTCTGGCTAAAGGACCAGCCTTCTGTGCCTGGCTCTGATGCATCTAGCTAAGAAGCAGATTTTAGTTTCATTAAGATTTATAGTTATTTTAACTCACATATTAATTAAAATGCCTCCTACCTGAATTGAAATATTATGGTATCAACACATTATCTAATAAAACAATTTATACACAAAGAAGATTTTATTCTCTCATTTCAGAAGATCCGCCTCTAAATTTTAATGACTTGACTGGATGTCAGCCAGTGTGACTTTCACTCCACAGATATCATAAATCCAGATCTTTTAAAGATGATTTCACTAGATGTTGATGGTATCTATGCAAGCAAGATCTATCTAAAACAAAGTACCAGTCCATGGTGATTCTTCTGAATGTGAGAACAAATTTACATGTAATTTGTGACAATATATTCATGGGTTTAGACTAATATGTACATATAATGAACTGTCTAATTAAAATTGAAATTATGATATATTCTATTTTGAGTCTACAAGGATAAAACTTAAATTTAACATTTACAGTGTATTTCAATCATAGAAAATGTACAAAGACTAACACACATAATTACATTTAAAATATATATATACATTATAACAAAATATTTTACTAATAGCAATAACTTTCAGAAAAAGGGCATACATTAATTGTATTTAGTGATATCTTTGAGTGTCTTTCTGAAATTATCTTCTGAGTTGTCTGTCTTATTTTAAAAACTGATGCTCATTTCAAGAAACTGAAGTTTATATACCATGCACATCTTCTATTAAAAAATATATTCTACTACATAACTCTTGCTTAGTGGATAGGAAAGTGTCAAGCTTTCAAGTTGGATGTTCAGAGGCCTTTGCATTTTTCCTACTATTAAAACTGGCAGACTTTTGGTTCCTGAGGGCATCATTGCTACCTAAAACTGTTTTGAAAATTAAGAAACAAGAACTTCTTTTGGTGGAGTACTAATATGCTATTTGAACTATATCTAATGTGAATTTGAACTATATCTCTGATACATTTTTGTTTCTCAGTTCCAAAATGCTAGTTATTTCAGTAGTTTAAAAAAATCTGAAACCTGAATCCTTTATGAGTACAATCCCTCTTCAAATTAGAAGTTATACTCATGTTGTTGCACGTACCAGTACTTTAATATTTTCTATAGCCTTGGTTTTTAAAAATATCACTAGGTGTTGGCATCTAATAGATAAATTTGCAATATTGGTTTGTTGGCTTGTCAGTACCTCTACATGAAGGTGAGCTCAATAAGGACAGAGCCTTATTCTGTTATGTTTACTGGACTCCCCAGTGTTTACAGTGCCTGGAACCCAGTAAGTGCTAAGTTGATGAACTTTAAATAAATTTGATGAATTACTGAATTTTTAAAATTTACTTTGAGGTATGGGACATTGTTCCTGTCAATTGTTTTCTTCCCTATCAGGAAGAAGTGATATATGTATGTGTGGAAATAAAAAAAAAAACTTAAGCATTTTGTGAAACCAATTCATCACATCATCCCCTTGAGATTTATACCACTATGTAGAAAGTTTCCATGATACAAGTTGAGGAGGATAAAGGGACAGAAGTCAATGTAGCCCATAAAAAGATGAGACCAACTAACTCAGTGCATCAGAGAATCATAATAATGGTAATAAATCACTTATGATAAATTCAAACAACATTTACTTTTGGCAGGTAACTTTGTGCCAAGTATTTATCCTGCATTCCCTTTATTTATGATAAAACAAAAGTGACATTACACTTTGTCATGAAAGAATGCTGTAAGTGATGCTTTTAAAAATATATACACTGTTCTTGAAATAATATCTTCCTGATTTATGTTTATAGATGTTGCTATGCACATGCTAGGGTAGATGATATAAAGAAGAGTTGTGGTCAGAAACCATATGAGTAAGAATTGATGCATTTCTCATTAGATTAGAAGTCTTAATTCCTTACTCCCAACAGGAATTGATCTTATCATCTTTGTAGATATTAATGATAAACAGTGGAATAAAATTCAGATGACTTCAGATCTGTGATGTAACATATTGTAATTACACATGCTATACGAGGAGATTACTCTTCTGGGAACTCCTTAGGGGGTTCTCCTTCTAGTCCCACGTTATTTTTCAACATGTAAAAATCACAAATTTCAGGCTAACAGTACCTTGACTTTATTTGATTATATTTTTATGTTTGTCATAGAAAAGCACATGCACAAGACCTAAAGGAGAAAAAAAGAGAGAGAGAGAGAGATAAAGCAGATCTTCTGTATAATTTCAAGGTGCTGCTGGATTTATATTAACTCATGTTACAAATGAGTACAATTGTTTATGAAATGGTCATGTGTTTCATAACTTCTCCCCTAATTTATAGACTTTGATCCGGCAAATGTTGGTTTTTATCTAGATGAAGACTGGGAGAAAATAGTAAAAATATTTTATGGTCTTAGACCTTCTATAAGAACATATATTGGGCTGAAAGTTCTGGTTTTCCAATTATATCAATTGGGCTGACAGAGATCCTATCTGTTATGCCCCCATCAACCTCTAGGTCTCTTCTGTGTTATGGTATGTACTCGACCCTCTAGCAACAATTGGTCCTCTTAGGAGAAAGGATCAGACTTATCCACCTTTCCTTTTTAACGGGTGTGTTACCTTGGGCTAGTCTATAAGCACTATGGAAACAGTTTTTCTTAACTGTAAAATAAAGGAACGAAGCTGGAAAGATGACTTCAAACTGTTCTTCCAAGAAAGAGTACAAGAGAGGAGAGGATAGAATAAGCAGATATTGCTATGGTTTTTCCATTCTCACTGGAGCAGATCCTCTTTGATTTATTTTACATATTGAATTTTTGTTTAATAAAACATTCTCAAAATTAATACAAGTTTGGAAATAGCTGGGCTAGATTATCATTAAAACTCTTCCTAGTTTTATTTTATTTTATGATATTATCTTAAAGCATCTTTCTGATTTGTAGATTATACAAGCAGAAAAGTAAAGAAAATTAAAAGTATACTGAATGGTAAGATCATGCAGAGTTTTTAAAGGTTTTATTTTTTGTATGTTTTACAGTGAAAAAGCATTGCTATTATTATCCAAAAACTAATACTTTGGAAAAAAATTAAAATACACTTTAAAATACCCAAATTTTAAAGAAATGTTTAATTGAAATATATATATATATATATATATATATATATATATATATATATATATATATTTATGCACACATACACACAAATATACCTATATATACACATTAGAGACAGAGAGAGAAAGAGGCAGAAAGACCAGTAGATATAGAGAAAAAAGTGCATATAATCATGGATTGATTTTTCAAAGCATGGCATTTTAAAGATCATTGTGTATAGATTAGAACATAAATCATTACATATTTTATGTAAGCAAAATCAGCCCCAACTTGTGTTTGTTTCAGGTGCTTTCTATTGTTAGAAAATATTTTTGTACATCTACTTGACATTTCTGAATATATATTAAACACTAAGATATTTAAGCCCAATATATTTTTTAATAATTCATCTTTTAAAAACTGAATAAAAGAAACATTTATATTGCTATTATTTAGCAAATGAGAAATATTTCAGATCATTAAAGAACAATCCTGTAACTTAAAAACCAAGAAATTATTTCTAGAGTCCAGTCTAACTCTTCGAAAAATAATATACATTACACTTTTTATCATGTACTCAAGTTGAACCTAATATTTTAAAATTGTTTCTAATAAGCCATTTTCTTAAATCATTCTGGCTTGTAGAGTAATCACTATTCAAGCTCCGATGAGCAGTGGAGCCAAAAAGCATTGTTTTAGTTTTTGCTGCTTTTAAAACCAGTTTGTTTTCCTGGAACCAGTCTGCCAAAGTCTTTTTGCAGTTCAGTAGTTAAGTGAGAAACAGATTTGCCATTAAAATGCACAGTCGTGCCATCTGCATAAAGATGTATAGAGCAGTAATGACATATCCATGTTAAATCATTAATAAAAAGAGAAAAGAGGAACGGGCCCATGACTGACACTGTTGCTTAATAACTGGAAGGAGAAGGAGAGGAAGACAGCCCTGTGAACAGTAACAGATTGATGTCTGTCGGAGCCATTTCTTATCTTTTGACAGCATTTGGGCTGGAGCCATGCTCCCTACCTTCTGTAGTCAAAGCCCATGGTTCACTAGGCCAAAGCAGTTTGAGAAATTAATAAAAAAAACATCACTTAATTCATAAGTCCCCTTCAAGAATGTGTTCATTAATATTAGGTTGTCATGAAGTGACATATGAAAGGCTTGGCAAAGTCCTTAAAGTCTTCATGTGTGGAACTCCTGTATATTTCTCTCATCAGCATCTTTGAACCTTCCAAATAGTTATTACCAGGATTAACCTGATACAGATAGGCTTTACTGAATGATTTCTTACTTTATTTTGTATTGGAGAGATAAAGAGTTTCAAAAGTGAATGGGTACATGATATAAATTTTAAATTTTAGAAAATCTCTTTGAGAAGGAAAGGAAGAACAAATAAATGAATTCTAATCTTGGATAAAGTTATACTTTTTTGCTCTTCTTTTTAATGGTGCCAAAGCTGTTAAACAACATTTATTTTTACATAATATTTGAAGTTCCAAAGGAAATGTAGATAGCCAATGGGATCACTGGTCCCTAGAAATTAAAAAGTTAAAAAGAACTCCTAATCCAAAGTGGGGGAAAATAAACACACACACACACACACACACACACACACACACACACACACAGAGAGAGAGAGAGAGAGAGAGAGAGAGAGAGAGAGAGAGAAATGCACACACACATACACACATGTGTATATATTATATGTGTATCAGGCATCAGAGTTATATAAAGGAGTTGATGACTAATTTTGGCTATGTCACAATGGGGATATAAATCTACAGGCATCCTGGATGGGTGGGAGTAAAAGGATTCAAGTGGCATTGGTCTAGGAAGAGTAAAAGAAGACATAAATTTGGGGACATGCTGATGTCTCTCTCTCTTTTTTTTCTTTTTGACAGTCTAAACTTATCTTCTACTATAATTATTAGTTGTCAGTCATCGTTGTATAGTTAAATATTCAATAAGATCTGAAAATGGGTAAAATATCCTTTTCACCTATATTTCAAACATTTCCTCTAGGTTCTAAATTGACATGTGCAATGAGAAGATCAAGGGGTCATAGGTTAAAGATCCAAGTGTTCAATTCCTTGTAGATTGGGTGGAATTAAGAAAGTCAGCCTCCCTCTGCAATGTAATTTTTATCTTTTAAATTTAGGTCACTTCATTCCAGAATTCTATTATAGTAATAGCCATCATCCCATTGCGAGGATGAAACATATGTCAAAACTTTTCCCTGACCATTGTTGAGAGCTTTACAAATGCTTCTTGGTGGGCTCCATAGAAGTGCAAAGCACGGCTGTTTGTAAAAGGGAACCATCACGTTTCCCTTCCTCAATTGCTCTATTCTGAGAGAGTTCAATAATGTGCAGTGAGAAATAATACAAACCTATTTCCTACATTTATGGAGCTCTTGGTTCTGGGGGCACATTGAATAAGGGAATAAAACAAATGTATAAATGTTATATTAACTGATTTGGAAAAAGGTACAAAGAGCTAAGAGGAATTAAACACAGTCTGTGCTTTAGGGAAGCCATTGAGAAGAATTGGCTTGAGTGGAGAAGTATATTAGAAGCAGGAGTTAACTGGGAATTGGGTATAAACCTTAGAAGTAAAGAGTGCTGGAAGTGTACAAGGCAAAGGAAACAATAAGTGCAAAGGCCCTGGGCACATTGGAGAAACCATAAGAAGGCTGGTGTCAGGCCTCTGGGGGAACTGGAGCAGCAGAGTTTGAGGTCCCAGCAGGGGACATACCATGAATGGGTTTACAGGTCAGGCTGTAAATATGATGTTGATTAGTTGGTGAGAGACAGTTCTGACACATTCTTAGGGATTCCTGGAGCACCTTCCCACTTCTGTGATGGAAAGAAATGGTGTACATTATCTCAGACATCATGTTTGATTCATTGCACTCTGAATGAACCCTCTAGGGTTGCTTGTTTACCAGCATAGAGAATACTGGATGAATCTTCTGACGACTGTGGCAAATAATAATAGTAAACCAAAGAGTCTGAGCTTTAAGAATGCTAACCTAAAGTTGTCATTTCCAGGAAAGAAAATAGGAATCAATAATATTTACTGATCAGAACAATTCTGAACTATAGAATCTTCTTCCCTTTATTATTTTGTTTTATTACAGGTGAAACAGAAACACTTTACTGAACTATTTGTAGATTGTGCTTTCTGAGAGACTATAGATCCCTGATATTCGAAAGGTCATCTGCAATAGCAGTACTGGGGGTTAGAAATGCAGAATCTCAGGTCCACCCCATCTCACTGAATCTGAAACTGCATTTTATCATGATCTTCAAGGGGATTTTTTGTGTACATTAAAATTTGAGAGCACTACTCTAAGTCCTGGGAAAAATGAATTTAAAATAATTTATAAATTGGGCATCTAGAGTAAACTTAAAATTAGCTCCTTTGTAGTTAATTATCGTTTTAATGTTAAAATGTCCTTAACACTTTCATAAATTCTAAGTTAATTATTGTTATGGAAAATGCTTCACTAGGAAACAATTACTCTAGGCACAGTGCCAAAAGTTTCAAGGTTTAAAATTTACTCAAAACACAACAAAATATTTTGAGTGTATACATATTTCCTGGTAGGGCAGAAATAACCATGCAAAATATCAACTATTGATTAGTGAAATTTCCTGTAAGCAAACTATGTTCCCCATAGTTAAAGGCAAAGCAACAATTTAACAGTTAGTTCTTTGTACTAAAATTATTGTAGAATAATCATTTAGTCCATAAGACCCTTCTAGTCAAAATCAGAACTATTTATGGGATTCATGTTTGAAATTTCCAAGAGTATTTGGATTTATTTGGAACTCATGTTTATATAATAAAAACACATTCTTAACAATTTATTTAACTAAATTTGGAGAAGCTCTCAATGGATGTATGAATCATGGGAAGCTTGCCAGATGTTTTGGAGTGTGGAATTCAAAATGCATTAGCAGCATGGCATGTCATGAAGTTTGATGCAAAACATTTCTTCTCCCTTTGCAAAAGCCTTGTTTAGTTTCTATTGTAAGGCATGAACTATGGTGACAGTTCATCGCTCTAGGGAAACATCTAAAATCCATAAGTAGTATCTACCCAGACAGTGGAAATATGAGGCAATTATCTACATAATCAACATCATAAAAAAGCCTGCCCGCCCAGCCATAACCAGATAACCAAGTCCAAAGTGGATATTTACCTGTTAGGTTTATTTCATTTTTCAGAGCCTAATGTGGTATACAAGATCTTCTTTCCCTTGCTTTATTCTCATCTCCACCAAAAGAAACTTTCTCTAGGATACAACTGTGCCATTTATACTTTCTTTTTTTCTTCCATTCCTTTCCTCTGAATCTCTCCCTTCATCTTTCAATTTTCCTCCAGCATCTAATAGTATTAAACAGTGGGCTTTCATTTAATAGACGTAAAATGAAACCTGACCTCTTATATATCTATAAATAAGATACACCCATGATTTTCTCTTGACCCTCTCTTTCCCTAAAAGGACTATTTAGTTTTCCTTCTTTTCTTTGTATTGGACCTCTTGAAAGAGAAATCAATGCTCTCCAGTCTTATTACCTCCTTAACCAGTCCTCTCAAGTCAACTGAATTATCTGGTGGTAGTATCCCAAATTACCTCTGTATTATGAAGTTCAAGGGTTAGTTTTTAATAACTTGCTATGCTCAACCTCTCTTTAGCATTCCATAGAATTTTCTCCTTAAAATTCTCTGCTTTTTCCTTCCCCAGATTCCCAGGTACCACTCTTCCCATCTCTTCCCAGACCTTTTTACTTTATTTTTTCAGTTCTAGCCACATTTCCAGAATTGGGCTCCTTCCCTCTCTTTCCTGTTCCTTGATTAACTTGGTCTCTGATTTCCCTATTAGAAATTTGATCCTTAAAAACTGTTTCTCTTTTACCTAAAAATCTACTAATGTCCCATTAATTATGAACAAAAGTTCCTCCTTTACTTAAAACATTAATTATCACAAATGGCAGTTTATAAATATTGAAAGGCTTTTGTCAATATAAATCATGCCTATGTAGCAATGTTGGGGAAAATAACATTCTCTAATGGTTAATACCTGGCATTTATTGAGTTGATGTTTTTGGCATTATGCTAATTACTTTAAATGTATACTTTAATTCTCACAATAATACTATAATTTTATTCTCATAATTATTTACTGGCCATAAAATTTAGTGACTTGTTCTTAGTCACTCAGAGATTAAGTGATGGATCCAAGATACGAAATTAGGCATAATTTCAGGCTCCATGATTTAACTAGACTCTACATGGTCTTCTGTTATGATATTTTTGCAGTATCACCAGTCTCTAGTCTTGCCAACAGGACCCCCTTTCATCAAAGGAAGAGCATCAGGTTCTGTTCTGATTTTTCCCCACAGGGTCAGGGATCTGTGTTTCAGAGTCACATTGCACCCCACACACATGTGCTGTCTCCTAAAGAATGCTTGAAGTACCTGAAACTGGAACTGACTTCCTGACTCAGTGACATCTTCCAGGGTGCAGGTAGGTCTCTTTAGTGTTTAGAGTCCAACCGATAGTTAAGCCAGGTGTTGCCAAGGTGCAGGCTGGTGTCCATCCATATTCTGGTAGCCCAAGGATTCTAAAACCAGGTCTTCCAGGTAATAGGTAAAATTTTCCAAGGAGGAAGACAGAGAATATTTTTTTTTATTATTGTTTAGCTTGATCAAAAGTTTTCAAGACTTACACCTATAGTATATGGACCTCAATTATCTACTTGTCCCAGGCAAGAAATTATTAGGTGTGGCCCTGGTGATTGAGTTTAGTGTTTTTTTTTGTTTGTTTGTTTGTTTGTTTCCATTTTCCCCCACCCACTTAAAACTACAGTAGATTCATCATCACAAAATGATTTTCTTTTCTTTTCCATGCATGGAAATGTATTATATAGCTAAGAAAATTATTTTGTTTAGAATGGACAAGAATCAAAGGGAGCAATAGTTTTCAAAATTCAATGTATATAAGAATCACCTAGGGTTTTTGTTAAACTGTAGACATTGACTTGACAGATAAGGGATTGGGCCTGAGACTCCGAATTTCCCACAAGCTTCTCCAGTACTGCTTATCTTGTCTGTCTTTGGACCACATTTTGAGCATCAAGGACCTATAGCACTTGTTTAAAATGCAAATTCTTGGGCATCACCCTCAGAAATTCTGATTATAGAGCTCTAAAAGGGACCCAGATGGTGAGCAAAACAGGAATTTTTCAAGAAGCAACCCAGGTGGTGCTGGTAAGGTGGTCTGTAGCCCACATGTTGAGAACAAATGCTTTAGAACATGCTTCTCAAACTTTCATGTACATATGGATTCCTGGGGATCCTGTTAAAATGCAGATTCTGATTTAGCTAGATGCTGTTTTTCTGGTAGGCTCCCAGTGAAGCCTGTGCTGCAGACCTGGCAACCTCTCTCTGAAGTCCAGGCTTCAGGGGATCATCTTGGGGTCTTCTTCTTTCGCTCTTTTCCGTACAGTCTATTTAATTGTGAAAATAAGGGGTGAGGAAGTAATGTCAGATCTAATGTCTCTGGACAACATCTGCAATCCTTTTTTTTTCACAGACTGCATACCAATAATCTTCAAGGTCTTTGTGTGACACCAGAATTGCCTGTGGTCTCTTTTGTGAATTTCTGCTAGTTATCCAGAAAGCTGGTAAGACAAATGAACGACTTAAGAATGCAAAGGTAAAATGAGCATAGAATATTATAAAAACATTTCGGTGTGGCCCATTTACATAAGGGGGTGAGGTGTGGAGAGCTGGGGGAGGAGTTTGTTTTTATGCCCTTAACTTTAGGGATTTCTCCTCATCATCTTAAGTCATACTATGGGCCTTGGGAAGTGCTGTGTTCCCTTTTTAAATGACAGAAAAAATAATGAACGAAGGTGAGAGAGTTGTTTCACAGCATTAATGATCTCAGTTGAACTGTCTGGCATTTATTATTTATGGTATTTCTCACATTTATACTTGGCACAATAGTATTAGTAGATTGCATACTATGGGCAGAAAGGAGCTTTGGAATTGAATTTATTTCTTGCAAGCTAAAAAGTTCAGACTGATTTATACATGTACAAAGGAATAAGATTCAATGAGCCTTGATGAGACAAAGCTGGAATAATTCAGAATCAGGAGCCTGAAATATTATGGGCTGTTTGTTCATCTCTGAAATCTCATACTGTTATTTAAATTCCTCTAAGTTCATTAATCCCATTTAATAGCAGCTGATGCAAATCTACTAGGACTTTTGGGAGGGAAAAAAAATAATGAGCCATAATGCCCTCATACCACAGAAAATAATACAATTATTTTTACTTTTCAAGAGGTCACAATTGAAGAGTTTGAGATTTTGAGCTGCCATAACTACAAATTTAGCAAAAAGTAGGCATTTAATGATAGAGTTCACTTTGGTGGTTTAGGTTTTATTTTGAATTGTTTGTTTTGTCTTAAAAACACTAATGCTGAAATGTTGTCTCAAATCTTTATTTTCAAATCACTTATTATATTACCATAAATTACAGGGTTCAGTAAAGGCCAGATTTAAAAGAAAGCACACTTTACTGTCTCATTTTGCTATAAATAACCTGACACTTTATGAAATAAGAATTATCATAAAAGTTGCTCTTATTTTTTTCTTCTATAACTCCAGTTGCAAGCACTGAGTGAATGGCCTTCCTCCAAGTAGCTCAGTGGACTAGTCCAAATATAGGCGTATAATGGGTAGAGGTTAACTGTAGGAAGTCTGAGAAAAATGGTAATCTATAATTTTACCACAATTATAATGTTTCCCTTAAGTAATAGTTCAGTCTATGGGGTGAGTGCTAACAAATACCTTTTAAAGATGCTCTTATTACTTTCATTGTTTTGATGCTTTGGCACTCTGCACACATGCCATGAGAAGCAGTAAAAGACCTGGGCCGTGACCCACTGTGGTTTAGAGGTTGAGGGTAACAATCAGGTGGAGGCCTTCAGACCATCACAGAGGGTGGAGTGCCTTGTTATCTGGAAGGTTGGGCTGTGCCACATTTACAGGAAGCAAAGCTAGCAAAAGTTAAGAGACTTTGTCAAGATAACCAGGCTTCCATCAAAGCCCCACAGAGGAGAAAATGTTTGCCTCATTTGGGATGAGTTAGAGAAAAACCTTTCTTTTTTCCAGTAAGGAGGTAAGAGAACTCAAATGCTCCAACTTAGTGATGGCTTTGTGAAAGGAAAATGTAAAGTAAAGCTGTCTCTTAGGTAAAGGATCCAGTGGGTCATACAGACAGCAGCATGGGCACAGCATAGATGGAATATGTTCTAGGTCCCAGGAATCAAAACCAAGCACGTGAGTTGCCCATTAAGAACAAATGGTGGACAGCGAATGGGACAAACATCTCCACAATTTTAAAGCTCAGATGTATTGTTCCCAGGCTCCAAAATCTGTCCTCATCTAATATCTTGGGGACAAAGAACAGTCGGGCTGGAGGAAAAGTCCTCCCTGGATCAGTTGGCAAAGGGAACAGTAAAACAGACAACTGTCCTGGGTAGATTTATTGGTATATTTCAGGAGCGTCCTTCTTCTGTCCCCACTGTCACACACTGTACTATTATGGATTGTGATTAGGGATGGGATCATGCATTTTGCCAAGTTTAAAACCCACACAAAATTGTAGGGTTAGAGTCTGGAACAAAACTCCAGTTTCTTGGTGTGGAGTTTTTCTACTTATGGCAAAATGTGGCTTCCGGGAGGGTGAGTAAAGATGCCTCAAAGGGAAAAAATTCTTCCAAGGGAACATTTTGATAATTCAAGTGTAAATAAATATAAATCCAAAACACATTTTTAATTAAAGGGAAATTGCTTAGAAAAACACATTTATATCCACTCCTCTTCCACACAACCTCACTCCCAATCCCCTCCAAATAAAGTTCAAAAGGGGTAGCTTTGGAAAGAGAGGGTTTATAAACCCACACTGGATTGCCTCTTTCAGTGAGTGTTTCAGAATCAGGCTCTTTGTATACACATCAGATTTATTAAACTAGTGCTAAAAAGTGTTGCTCTAAATCACAATATATTATGTTAAATAAAACAGAAGTAACTGGTGATGGAGGCCATGCTGTTATTTTTCTATATTGAACACGCTGAAATTTTTGCACTTTTATCTTAACAACATAGTAAGAGATCTTTCCACAAGTGGGTTTTTCCATTTCCGAAGAAGTCTCTGTACTTTAACAGCCACAATTTCTCTGCATTTTCACCTGTTCTTTTACCATTCCATCATATCCAGGGCACTTGAATTACTGTATATGAACTAGAAATTTTTTTGTTGTTGTTAAAGCTTTATTTTTTTTCTTTTAGGCTCTCTCTCTTCTTGTGGCTTTTGTGGTATCTTATAATTGTTTCATAAAAATGCTTTCAGGCCTATCTTCTCCTTATATAGATATGTAAAAATACATATAATAAGCAACCATTCAGAAGGAAAGAAGACAGGAACAATGGGAAGGGGGAAATGTGAAAAGCAGTATTCAGTTACCCTCAAACATTTGTAGTATCTATCCATGGCCCAGTATTTTTTTTTTCTTTAAATCTGGCTTCAAAAGGAAGCCCAAAGACACTGATAATAATCTCTTAGAGAGCTCTCACCAGCTGCCTACAAGGACAAGCAGAATTTAGTATTTGTTTCCCTATTTATACAAAAAGGCTAGAGGAAGTTAGTTTGTAGAAATAAAGTAATTAGAAAAAGCACATAGAAGCAAGTCTTGAATTTTTATTCTCAGGAGTGTTTCTACATTTTCGTCCCCTATCCCCATATAGACATCTATCATCCCCATGAGATTAATCTCAAGGGAAGAGAAATATCTTACTTTAATCTCCTCACTGTCTGTCTTTAGACCTGGAACTTAAAAGAGGTGCCCAATAAACACATTTCAAAACTTTTTTTAAAAACACATATGTTTGCATGAGTGTGCATGTGTGTTCCTTTTCCAGGCCCCATAATGACAAAAGAAATTTAGCTCTTTGAAATCCCCCATAGTATTGAGGACTATAATGAGCAAAAATACCAGAGTGATAAATAAAGCCCATTCATCCATCACATGAGCACTCACACAAATGCAGCTAACAACTGACCCAAACATTCCAGGATCTAAATACTTATAATCACCTTTGTCATACAATTTATTACTGTTTTCTTAATACTCACAAGAATATCATCTGTTTAAGACAAAGTAGATTTGCGATGTTATTTTTGTTTTATTTACTAATGGCACATACCAGTAAAAATGAGTTTTAAAAATGAAATAAGAACTGATTTTAAGTATAGCCAATATTTTTTTTCCAGTCTTGAAATGTATAATCCAAAGGCAAAATTAGTTAATATGTTATTTATTTATCTGAACTTTGAATAAATTATTGTTATTTATATGTGAATCTAAAGAAATTCAGTAAAAGTGCATTTTGGGGATTGCAAGAACTATACTACCCCACACTGAAATAATCATAATTAAGAAATCAAAGAGTTGTTTCCCAAATCAGAGTTAAAATCTTTAAATTTTAAATTTAATCTTCTCCTTATTTGTGGTGGGGGAAGACTTTTGTATTGTTCTAAAATAAATCTCTGGTATTTGACATTATCTGCAGAGAAGTTTCTGCTTTAAAAACAAGAAAACAAAAAATTCACTATTTAGTTTTGGTTGGTGGTCAATGCTTTCCATCCACTATTAGAGAGGTAATTTAGCAACAGCAATGAAGACTTAACTATTCGTTTTTTCTTTAACTGAATTTCTTCTGTTCAGGTTAATCATTAAACACATTGAGTGGCATAATTGAGGGAAAATGATATTTCCCAGGCAATGAATGGTTTTCTGATAGGTTACAAATGTATTCTGAACAGATAAGCTACTGTATTTTCAATTGGACAATCAAAATATCATTTTACTTCAAAGGAAAGAGAGCAATAATTGAATGCCTTGACTGACTTCATATTTATGGCTATTTTCTCATTATGGAATACAATTGGACATAGTTTTATACTACTATGAACTGAACACATTTCTTCTGCTCACAGAATTCACATCATGAAGAGAGGTATTGTATGGCAGATACATGAGAGGCATGTAAGAATCAGGTCAATGGCAATAAACCATTCTTGTTAAAGATTCAGTCACCCTCTCAATGGAGTAAAGGCTATATTGGTTTACCTTTTCTTGGAATCACCTCCTTTGCCCCTTTAGATATCCACACATTTGTGTTTAAAGACATTTTACTTTTCTTCAAAGATTCTGAGGAATAGGGGAATATACATACTTAGGTGATACTAAAAATTTTTAAATGTTATTTGGAAATCAAGAACTTTATAATGCAATGAAATAGCAGTCAATTCATCAATTTGTTATGTTAGTAACTGTAGATGTTTAGGAGGAAATTTAGAGAAGTGAACAAAACTGTAATTCAGCTGTGAAGTCCTTCCTCTAATCGTGGGCAATAGTCCCTGAGCTAAGAGGAGTGAGGATGCCCTGCACATGCTTCTGTAGACCCAGGAGGTCAGGGGTTAACTTTCCCACCTCGCACAAGCTTATATCTGAAACCAGACTTTAATTAGCCTCATTGTTTCATTATAACATTTATCAAATGCCAGTGATGCACTTTATGATAAATAAAGCATCAACTGGTCTCAATGAATCCTATGTGTTGTTTTATGGAAAAGGCAAACTCAGACTCCTAAGTTAAGCATAAGAACCCAATTGATACTCTCCAAACGTAATGCTTGAGGCACTTGTTTGTGACTCTTCTGGAATCTAGGACTAAATAAACTAAGTTTTGCTTCTGCCAAATCTTTTGGTATACCTTGTATGTGCTATAACTTTCTTGGGTTCTCAATTTATGCTTTTAAAAGGCCTAGAGCTCAAGAAGTCTATCTCCTGGGGAACAGTTTGGTATTAATGCAAGGAAATAAAAATTGGAAACTGTGAGCATTCATTTTGGTATACAAAAGACAGGTTTAGAAGGGCTTCATAGGAACAGTTCATTCCTTCAACAACATCCCTTAAGTTTATACAAGAGATGAACAAGATATTAATTCTGGCCCCCAAAACATACAATCTAAGAGGCGGAGTAAACAAAAATAGAGGACTGTGCTACAGCCACAGAGAGACAGGGGGTTGTATACCTGGGAACCCCAATAGCTAGAGTGGGTTGGGTAAGGAGATAAAATTCTTCCCCAAGGAAGAAAGTGGTTAGGCTGGGTCTTTAAAGATTAATGGCAATTAGCCTGTTTGAGGGTGGAGGGAGAGTGCCCACAGAGGAGAAATTATATAGGTTAAGCTATAGAAGCAAAGAAGAGCCCAAGTCATATGGGAATGGAGTAGACTGGGACATGTAAGGCAGTGGTCCCAATAAGGCTGCAGCAACGAGGGAAATTCCAAAGAGCTTTGTAGATACTTTGGGATTTGTACTAACAACACTGGGGGCTGTTGGACACATTTAGACTGGTGAGTGCCATGAGAATTTTTATTCTTTAGAAATATTTTAGGGAATTTCTGCAGAAGAGAATACTGAAATGACTGAAGATTAATAATGGGTGCTTTAATCTACTTTGAGATATCACAGTAATTTACCCCTTTGGGTCTAAAGGCACCACTGTTTGGGTGGGATCTTTGAGAAAATATGGACTGCTGCCACACCTTTTGGAATTCATACCTACATAGTCACTGAACTTCCCAGAACCACAACAGTTCCTGTCCCAAAGCAGGCATTGTTCTCTTCTTTAGTGGATGGTCCCATCAAATGCTATTTGGTGAGCCACTTTACTTCCCATTTCACCATAAAAATCACTGCCACAGTTTCACTATCAAGATTACCTAAATACTCCTTTGATGCCACCATATCCTACCAGTAATCCTGGTTCTTCAACAATATCATTATGACCAGTAGCTATAAGTAATATTTATTTTATGCTAACAATATGCCAAGCACCATGATGAACACACACATGCATTATTGTATTCAATTCTCTAAGAAGGTTATGAGGTAAATATCCTCATATCCCTACTTTGCATAGGAATACACTGAATCTTCAGAAAGCAATGTGATCTGTTCTCATGCAATACCAGGAAGTGGCATACCCAGGAAAAAAGCCCAGAGCCCTTTCACCCCAAAGCAGCTGCCCTTGATAATCTCTATATCCTGCCTGTTTGAACCAGTTTCCACTGAAACTTTTTCACATTTATCTCTTGCTTCTAAAATATTTCTCTTTTCACTATCCATCAAGTGAAAATATTGCAGCATCTGCAAGACTTGTTTAAAATAAACTCTTCAGAGCTTAGTTTGTTTTGTTTGTGTCAATTGGCTTTTTCAAAGTCTTTCTTTTGTTTTGTTGCAATTTTGGCTTTACTGGTACTTTAAATCAGGACGTTCCTTCCTGTGGAGTCCACACAGGCCACTCTTGGGACGTCCTTACATTGCAGCAGAGGCTAAAAATGGAAAAGTCAGGGTCCTTAACTGGACTCTGGCTTTATAATTGCTTCTGCGGTGCTCCAGCCACATTCCCAGATGTGTGAGAGAGACAGAGCGGGCAGGGAGGGAAGTGAAATGTTAAAACAAGGCTAAGCAAACAGTTTGCCCAACAGATGTTAACCCAATTCATAATTTAAAAGTTCCTATTTTTGCTCACTACTCAGACAATGAAAATTTTAATTTCTCCTCCAAACACTGTTTGTGAATTATGTTCAGAAAGCTTTAGTCATTAATATTTCCATCAAACTTTATTCCTCACCATAGGTCAGAGAAACAAAAGGGGCATGCTTTCTTTTTACTTGGAGCCTGGCATTATTACGAACCCTTGTTAGGATTGAGACAATTTGTTTAAACATCTCCTTGGTTAATATGGTTACCAGGACTAGATTTAATCAAAATTGAATAACCTATTGTTATAGCACAAATCCCACTAGAAATGCAATGCCCCAGAGTTATATTTACATAATTTTAAATAGAATAATTGAAATCAACTATGACCAGCTCCCCCAACCCCCAAGCTACTCTTCACAGTAACCTTAATCCCCAGATGGAATATAGGAGACATTAAGAAGCCCAGTGAATTTAATGGAAGAAATCTGTATGGTTTGCTATTAAGGTATGATAGCAGAACATTTATAGATATTTACAATGAAGAGAAAAAAAGAATATTTGCATAAATTTTTAAAATTCTATTCCGACAAATCATTTAGTTGGCAGAATACAGTCTAAGCATGTTTTTCCTAATCTCCATCTCTACACTCAAGCGGCGAAAAATTTGCACTCCCATGTGTCCCCACAATCGACCTATACCACAAGTCCCACAAACAGGACTAGCTTATAAAGGGCAGGAAGTCAAAGCTGCCACAAGTGATGGTAAAAATATTGGTAGTAAAAGTAAATGTACATTAGAAGAGCAAAAATAATTGCAAGCCTCATGCTTGTGCTATAAAAGGGCAGTAAATAAAGAACAAAGGAATAAAGAAAAGAACAAAGAAAATAAAAGCCCTGAGAAAAGCTTAAAAACCATCCAATGTTAGAGGAAAGCTCAGGTGTTCTCTAGAGAGAACATTCCTTCAAAGGGGGAAATTTCTAATCTTGTATCAGTATATGTTCAATTTTATTTTTCTTTCTTCCTTTTTTTGGTAGTGCTTAAGTATATGATTTTTATAGGTAAAAATCATATACTTAAATAGTAACTTAAAAGAAGACTGACAGAGGAGAACTGAATTACTGGGGAAGGGGGGAAGTGGGTGGTGTGAGTATCCTATTTATAATTGGAGGTGTATTTACCACAGCAACAGAAGCCGGATGCCAATGAGATGCAGCTACTGCTGATTGAAAGACATTTTGTAGAATCATCGGTTTGAAGGCCTAGATATGACTTTAGCGAGTAAATCCTCCAAGTCTTGTATTTCACAGATGAAAGAAAAACACCACCGATTACTAAGGATCAAATCTTTTAACTGAACATATTTACATATTTCTGTTCTGGATTCTCTGTTGTCCTTTCAATTATAGGATAAACCTAGGTACGTCACAGATACTGAGAGTATTTAAATATCTAAATACTTCAAGCAACATGAGTATTGAGCTGAATCACATTTAAGAATTCCATTTCAAAATGTTTTGTTCAACCATATCAAATTTCTAGTTTCTATTTTCCCCATGGGAAATGTCTCACCTTTTCCAATGAAAGTAGCTTTGGAATAATTTGTATCTTATCAGTTTTTAAATCTTGGCTTTCCACACGTGTGTGACTATAAAAGCATTATTTTTCCCTCCCATTTTGAACGTTTGGTGGGAAACTATAGTTATAAAGAAATACATGAGGAAGTATGGGGAATTTCTAGGAAACTATGGCATAAGCAACCTTTGTAAGTAAAGCCATATGTATAGGGGTTTTAGTAAAATTGTTTGGCAACCACAAAAGATTTTTAGAGGGATAAATATTCTTAACATTGATTTTTATTTACAATATTAATGAACTTAAGAATCTGTGAAAATGAAACTGAATAGTCAATGTTACATTTACACTCTGTATCAGTTATATATTATCATTATATTCTATAATATCAGTTAAATATTTTAAATATACATTAATTAATTAGAATAAGGCCATACTATAGTTTTTTTTGTTTGTTTGTTTTTTTCTTCTTCTGGTAATTTTAAGCTTTAAGACCATGTCTCATTATGACTACTATAAATTTTAAGACTTTGGAAATCTGATGATATTTTTAAAGCCTGTCAATAGAATTTTTAAAAAATTTAATGGCATTTTCCTAGTGATACCAATAGAGAGAAGGATAATACCAAATTGGTGAAGAGATGTTCCACACTAAGCCTACTGTTCTCCTCATTGAGATCCTGGGCAAAAACAATTAAATCTTAATTAGGTAGCTCCTCAGAATTGAGAGAAAACAGGGCACACTTTCATTCCCCTTGTGATATGTTCCAGAAACCAAAAACAAACAACCAAACAAATATTCAATAGAGAAGTAAATAAACTGTTTTCCTGTTGATTCCCTGAGCTCGGGAGTCACTGAGCAGAAGAAAAAATGGGTAGCTTAGTGCAAGAGAGGGGCACACATATTCAACAAAAAAGCCACATGATTAGAGACTTTGTTACTAATTACAATTAAACTGAAAAATAAACAGTTGCCTTTTGACTGGGTAATCATGTGTTTGAAGGACAAAGGCTGTCCTGAATGATCCTCCTTGCATATTGTTATTAACTTAGCAACAGACATTTTTAGACAATAAGCTCTATGTTCACAATGAAAGTGAAATAATTATAAAAGATGCAAAACCAGCTTTGAAAAACTCTACTTTCCATGTCCTATATTTATAAGAGAAATGTGAGAGAGGAGGGAGAGTAAAGGAAAATGTGTTTTAGATCATCCACAAGACCTGATAAGCAATGGAACAGATCATTAGGTTAACGTTTAGAATTTCTTAGCAGTAACTAAATCTAATTCTATGCAAATTAGTTTTTTTTGGGGGGTCAAATATATGAAAATCTAAAGGATGCATTTTCCACATATCTGAGGTCTAAAAGCTAGTTACAGATAAGCTGTGCAAAGAGAAAGCAAAATAACCATTATTGTGTGTGTGTGTGTGTGTGTGTGTGCGCGCATGACTTGATCTTCTATACATTGTTGATTTTAAGAATTATTCAGGTAGTAAATGAAAAGGTATTATTGATTCAGTAGATGGCAGTCTTCCCACTGAGCGAGTAAGAACCATTGTGGAAATCATATTTTAAAAGAAAGAAAATTGTATTTTAAAGTAAGATTCAGTTTTTCTAACACTGTTTATTAGGACTACATTTAGTTTGAAAACTCAAATCCTGATGTTGATGTAAAACAATTTAAATTAGCTCCTAAATCAATGAGCAAGTTGGAGCTATTGTTCTAATTGTTAGAAGAGAAATGACAAGAAAGATGGATTTTCCCCTCAAATGTCTGAGGACTCACTTGTTAGGTAAGAACAGAAATGGATCTGTATAGGCCTCTAGAAGTTGAACTCAAGTTCCATCATCCTCTCTCACTATACCTCCTCCCACCAAACGAAAGAACAAGAAAATTGAACCAAAAAACTTTCTTTTTCTGTTGCTATGCTCAACCAGAATTTAGAGGTAGATATGATTGAAAAGCTCAGTACCCTTCCTAGAGAATGACACTTTGTCCTGACACTTACCTTATAATCCCGGAGCAGGTTACTTAGACTCAGCTCAAGTCCTCCCTTTGTGAAAGCAAGGACAATAAAACCACCCTCATGGGATCGCCATGAGGATTAAAATGACTTGTCCTAGACATTTAATAAAACTCCCTTTCCCTCTCTCTCCCTTTCTTGCCTTTCTTTTCTTTTCTTCTTAAAACCAATCTTGGAAAGCTACAAAGATATATATTTATATTTGAATGCTTTTAAAGTGAATTAAAATTAATTTTGTTCTGATAATTTTAAGCTTTCGTTATGAAAATTGGTACTATTCCTTAAGGGATGTGGAATCCAGAATCCAAAATTGGGGAACTTAACGCTATTTTGAATTAAATGTTTTTACATTATAGCATGTGTGCAGTATACAGATCATTTATTATGTTTATACTATGTAGGAGCTTGTGCATCAGAGAAATGCAAATGACCTTTTTTTCCTATTAAGAACAGGTAATACAAAGTTTAGTATTAGAAATGAGAAACTAAAAATAGATCTAGTTGGTGTGGATACCAAAAAAAAAAAATACCTCTTGGAAAGAAAAATTATAAATATATCTATCATCCTCTTTTATTCTTTCCTCCATCCAAGTAAAGTACAAGGACTTGGGATTTGTACTCTAGTAAATGGGAATTATCATAAAGCAACAGACACCCTTTGCTCCTAGATGTACTAATATTTTGTTGAACATTCTTATAAATTTTATATCAAATGACTTCTAGTTATATAAAGAGTAAGTTATTTTATATTCAATAGTCCATTTCTTAACAAAAATTAATTAAAAAAATTCTTTGCCCAGTGAAATGTCTCAGATTATCAATTGCAACATTGAGCTTGAATTCAGGGCTCCTAAAGGAGGCACAGAGCTATTCTCCATTCCACAAGTCTCTTTAGAGTCTCTCCTTGATGCCTTAACCCTGGTGAGCAGGGAACCTTACCCCAGCAACAACCTGAGAAAGCTGATTTACACTACTGAAGGACGATCCTTGTTCTAAGTAAACAATTTGGATAGTTAATGAAAAGACAGACAAAGCTGTTGTTCTGAGAGTACAGCATTTATTATAGCTAATCTCAATGGGAAGAGCTGGAGAAAATGATTGTTTTATATCATTGCAGTAGCAGTGGCTGCCTGGCACAGGCCTAGTACTCAGAAATATGAACTGAGCTTCCTCTGCTGTTAGGATGTCTACCAACTCTGAATTGTTCACCAGAGAGCTAACTGCTTTAAGGAATGTTGTCATGAATTTTTTGTTTGCTTTTTAGGGGTTTTAGTTTGGTTTGGCTTTTCAAGGTAAAGTAAATATGAATCAATACAGTTTTAAAATTCTATTCCCTAAAAGCTTTCATGCGAATTCTCTTACCTCTTCAGGATTTTTGCTTTCAAAATAAACTAGCACATATTTAAAAAAAATAATAAGATGGGCTAGGGGAACCTGGAATACAGATCCAAGGGGATCTGTATTCATGCATGGGCTTTCTAAAAGTCAACAAAGGGGAGATCTCTACAAATAACAAGAGAATGGTTATTAAATGAGACAAAGAAAGCCTGCTAGAAGAAGTGGCTTTTCCTGTGATTGGCATCTTTTTAATTCACTGTAGTAAAAGTACTTAACCATTTCTCGACCTCATTTCTATAAATATAGGTATAGTTCAAATGTGTGGTGTTAGTTAACAACACTCAAGATGTAATTTACTGAGAATGGTGAGTTTCATGAATGTGAAAATGCCTAATCTCATTTTTTTCTCTAAATTCTCCACTCAGAACTGAATGCCTTACACACTGAATGCTTTTGAAAAATAGCTGTGGAAAGAAGGATGAAATGATATTCACTGATAATAAACTTATGGGGATTTAAGTTAACTCAGGATAGAGATTGTTAATCTGCAGAATCAACATCCTGATATTTGTATACTATGTCAGTTACTTAAGAAGCTTACAAACACTTTTCTATCCCCAGCTATGATGGGAAGTCATTTTTATTCACTTGCTTCTAAAAATCATCCATTAAGATGTGGTTTCACTACCCTCTATGCTATGAACCCCCTCTTCACTTAAAGTCTGTTGACACCCATTGAAGTGAATTTATACTAGCATGTAAACCATCTAAACATTGCAAATGCCCTTCCAGTATGCAGGTCTAATGGCAATAGACCCCAAATTACAATGTTTTGTTATTTTTTTTACCAAAATTGGGAAAATATTTGATTATATGCCATTCTAAGTCTCCAGATAATAAAGAGACTTTGGTTGATGATATATTGACATACAGCATTTCTAAGCTCAAAGGTAGCTTTACTCACCAGATTGCTAATTAGGGCCAAGGCCTTTTGTTTCATAAACCAAATATCTTATTGTGACTATTATGAGCTATAACAATGATTGATAGCAGGATGTGGCTTAAGCCCATACTTTTAAACAAACACAGGAACAAAGAAACACACCCAAGTAAGCCCTGGGAGATAATTAGTGCAACAAAGACATCCTTGGAAGATTCTGATTTGATCAGAATTGTTTTGTGATTACTGGAATGATCCAGTGATATGCACTTTCAATCCCTGGATTTCTGAATTAGATTATTTTAACAAAATGGTCAAATTTTGATTCATTCAATCCATCTAGCTTTTTTGAACCCATTTTGTGAAGTATATGCATACCTGTTATTCTCAGACACAAACTATTAGGCTTAGTAAAATTCTTTTTTTGTCATAGCACTAGAAATAGAACTATGGACCCAAAGAAGCAGGAAATGTAGCTCATCATTTCCCATTGAAAATAACAGTACTCTTAACTCGTCTTAAGATTCTCAAGGTGTTTTTTTTTTTTTAACTTCTAATTTTGGGGCCTTCTCACAATTATACCTAGTACTTTTATATTGGACATGCAAAACTATGCACATTAATAACCAAGGACAAAAAAGGGAGATATTTCACAGTACTCTGAGAATTGAATCAATGTGAAGAACATGAAATGCATTGTGTTGAGGCAAGCAAACCATTCAGCAGAAGGTCAATTAAAGTGTGTGTGAGAGAGAAAGTACATTTGATATCATATCTAAACACCCTTTTCTGGGTTTCATTTTATTTGCTCTATATCCTACTAATGTGATGTATTTGATCTATGGTTTGAGCTTAGATCAGATGTTTGATTATCTACCCTTTTGGACTTCAGAGAGAATTCATAGATTGATGGTACTGTTATTTCTGCCATTGCTTTTCCATTATTCTGTGTTATGGAATAGAGTTAGGCAGGTGTAGTAGAGACACTGGCTTCATTTGGTTCTTTCTAAAATTAGAATCCCCACCACCACCATGGTCTTCTGAGCTAGGGCTGTGGCCATCCTGCATCACTGCTGTCCCCTAGTTATAAGCTTTACAAGTTGGCTCTAAAGGACCAGCATGAATGCTCCAGGGGCAGATCACTGTGCCAACAGATCACCTGGTGTCAGTGTGGAACTTGTCATGGCTAAGGAAAGCCAAATGGAATGCCCCAGCCAGACCACTTTATACAATTCAACTTACACATGGAATGAATGCCTGCTATAGAGTTGAAATATATTGCCCTCATAGAACTGCGTTTTGTAAATATATCATGAAGATTACTCACAGGTAACATATAATAGAAATTTGGGTCTACTCTGTTCTTTTTACAAATGGTATATTGATACAACTTCATTTCTCTAGTGTGAAAGCAGATTCTCTTCTATCAGCCTCATCATCAAGAATAGGCACTAAACTGAGCTGGGCATGATGGTGCACATTTGTAATCCCAGGAAGAATCCCAGGAAGATCACAAGTTCAAAGTTCATCCTTAGCTATCTAGTGAAGCCCTCAGCAACTTAGTAAGACCCTGTTTCAAAATTAAAAAAAAAAAAAAATGGGGGGCCGAGGATGTGGCTCAGTGGTTAAACTCCCTGTGTTAAATCCCTACTACCAAAAGAAAAATAGAGAACATGCACTAATTATCTGTAAGTCAAAGTGACTTACTGAATATTAAAATCTTCATAAGTATCTCCAATTATGATAGTAATATTAAATGCAAATTACTTAAACATTTTGTCTGAATTCTTTCATCATATCATGAATTTCTATTCTAAATGTAATTATTAAGTAAAATTAAGCAATATTAGTAAATAAGATAACTGATTATTGGGAATCTCAGAAATCTGTGCAAAAAAATAGAAGTGGCAAAATATGGCATCAATAGAATCGTTGTACATGATGCATGAGCCGTCTTAGCAATGGGTCTTATGCTAAGGAGTGACAAATTATGATTCATCATTGTCAAGACCATTCTTGTTCCCAGTTTTAAAATATCTTTAAGAAAATTGACTTGAACTTAAATTCTTACTCTCCTGACACTTAAAAACGTATTTCTATATCACTTCCCTATTTGCTTTATCACCTTTTTAAAATGAAAAGTTGAAGATTAAAATTTTTATATACTTTTATTACCAAGTTTTCAATATATGTGACATCTCGTAAACCCTCTCACTCAGTGCCACAACCCATGGCTTTTTTCCAGTTTCAGATCAGTTCAGCTATTATAATAAAGACCTGGTTAACTTTGGCAGACTTGTGTTCCCACTACAAGCTCTTTTATATGCTAAATTTGAATGGTTTTTGTGTCTTGTCATAAGATATTTGAAGTGATCTCCAGGATTTTTAGGTCCAGAACTCCATACTCCATTTTCCTGAATAACATATGAAATTATCTCAGACTCTTTTCCCTTGGAAAGCAAAATTTATTATAATACTTTATATGTGTTGGCTTTTCTTAGTTGATACACACTTCAATTGTTTTCTTAATTGATACACAATTCAATTTCTTTCTCAGGAATCTTACCTATTAATAAAAATGCTAAGTTACTCCAGTGAGTGTGTAAAATCGTCTGTAGACTGGACTCTTTTTAAAGTCTGTGCTAAATCAAGGAACCTGCTTCCAGGAATTCCAGGAGGAAGGGACCAAATATTACAGTATGATGAGGAGCATTCAACTATTTTATGAAAACTTATACTTTAGTTTACTAGGATGTATCATAGAACTTTACTTTGATTAATATTCATAAATAAAAAAACTACTTTGAGTCTAACTGGAAAAAGTATAATTGTATGCTCCCACACAAATAGATGAAAGCATATGAAATGTACAGTGTTGACTAAAAAATTTAAAAGTTGTTAATAAAATTAAACAATACAAATCAAAAAACATAGTGTTATGGTTTGGATGTGAGGTCTTTCCCTTAAGGCTCATGTGTGACACAATGTAAGAACATTCAGAGATGAAATGATTGGGTTATGAAGGTGTTAACCCAATCAGTAAATTAATCCCATAATGGGGATTAACCGAAAACAGGTAGAATGTGGCTGGAGGAGGTGGGCATTGGGGGTGTGCCTTTCTATATGGTGAATAGAGTTTCTCTCTTCTGTCTGATCATCATGTGGGCTGTTTCCCTCTGCCACACTCTTCTGCCTTGATGTTCTGCCTTACCTGGAGCCCTGAGGATTGGGAGCTGGCTGTCTATGGGCTGAGACAAAATGTTATGAAATCATGAGCTCCCAAATAAACTTTTACTCCTCTAAAATTGTGCTTTTCAGATCTTTTAGTCACAGCAGTGAAAAAAAAAAAAACTGTCTAAAATACATGGGTTTCCTGAAGGCAGGAAGTTGTGTGTTTTATGTCATTTTCTTTTCAGCTCCAGGCTCAGCGCTTCATACCTATGAGATGTTATTAAATGCAGTTTGTTGCATGAATGTTCTCCCACTAGATATCAGAAAGTTCTATAATGACCTTCTAGTGGAGTCCTGGGTAGTATTATATCTACTTCAAATACAGACATGGGAAGAGAGAGCTATCACTGTAGTTAAGTGGTTCTCTCCTCTCATACCTGGAAAATTTCTCTTCTTTGAAAAAACTGAAAAAAAAACCCATAATCCTCTTTGAGGCTTCCTTTCTTTTGAATTGTACTTGTTTTCTTCCTGCAGAGACCACCAGTATTAAAAGTTAATGTCAGCAGTCTGAATCCTGGCTGAGCCTCTTAGTGAATAGGTAAAAAACAGTTTACGTACCTTGAGGACTCTGGTATAGTGGCAGAACTATTTCAAGAAACAGAAGGACCAGTCTGAAGTGGCTGGGTCAAATAAAGAAAGTGGTGGTATTTGGCAGAAATAGCAGCAATGCCCAAGAAAGACACCCTGGTGGGTCACTTGTCAGCCATGTCAGCAATGATGGAAACTTTTACAGTTTCCCTGGGGTTGGACTCCACGAAGGCAGAGATTTTCAACTTGGACTATACATGAAAAGTGCCAGGGAGCTCTGATGGCTGATCTATTCCTACAATCTCAACCCAGTTCCCATTGACTTAGAATATCCTCCAACACAGGCATTGTTTTTCAAATTTCCTAGGTGACTCTAATGTTCAGCCAGAGTCAGGAACCAAACACCTCAGGATGCCAGAGCAGAAAAAGAGAAATGGCACATGGAACCATTTCTGATGAGTCTTCTTTGTGAGTACCCGTAAGATGACCATCCCTGGGAGACCCAGAAACAGGTAGTAAAGTAGTGGGAAGGAGGAGCTGGCTAAAGGGGCTTCAGATCCTGCAAGTTCAAGTTCACAAAAGGTTAAGCACTCATTTTAAAAAGCAATTTTGCAGATAGATAGAAGTGTCTTGGGGTCAAGCTTTAACCCAGGCTAATATATGGAATGCTGAGGAAACATAGAGTCTTCTTTTAACATGAAGTAAACCTGGCGGACCTTCTGGACCCATATCTGCTGGACTGAAGAACAAAAATGCTACTTTCATGCTTAATAGTTGGGAATTTCCAAGTTTATAAGCAATTCTTTAAATTGGACAAAAAGGCTCAGTTTCTCAGACAGCCTCCTCTAACTCTTGATGCTTTCCCTGAGGAAACCAGGTAGATGGGTGCAGTGCTACCTGTCCAGCTTGCCTCTAGTGCTTAGATCTGTGTCTAGTGACCTTGGGTTTCATTCTTTTATTCAAAGACCATCTTCTCTTCACTAAGACAGCTTCCCATCAGCTCTCATTGGATGTAGATGTGAAGTCACCATGTCTATTTTCTGACTTCCCTTCCGCAGGCACTTCAGCCTATCTACTCTTCTCTAACCTCTTCATAGACGGACCTTCCCCATGTTGGCATGACCAACCTTCTTCAAGAGTTCTGTGTCAGGGAGTATGTTATGTGTCCTTGACCCTCCACGTTCTACCTAATATCACATCTGACCCATAGGGCTAATGTTATGTTTTGGATGTGAGGTGTCCCCCGAAAGCTCATGTTTGAAACAAAGCAAGAACATTCAGTGGTGAAATGATTGGGATCCAATTAGTGGATTAATCCCCTGTTGGTATTAACTGAGTGGTAACTAAAGGCCGGTAGGTGGGTCATTGGAGGCATGCCTTTGGGGTATATATTTTGTATCTTGCCAGTTCAGTGTCTTTCTCTGCTTCATGATCACTATATGAGCTGTTTCCATCTGCCACACTTTTCCACCATGCTGGCTGTCTATGGTTTGAGACTTCTGAAACCCTTGAGTCTTAAATAAACTTTTCCTCCCTGTTCTGGTCAGGCAAGTGGAGGTCTGAAGCCTTTCAGGGACAGTAATATATTTCATTGGTAAAGAAGAAAGAGAAAAGCATATTAATAAATTCCAAGCTTTCACCCTCATGGCAGAAGCATGAAAACAATATTACTTAACATTTGGGGGGAAAGGAGGAGATCTCAAGGGAAGGTAATGCTTCCTTTTGGTTCTGTCACCTGGCTGTGGTTCTTTATTAGGTGCCTACTGTGTGCTTTTAATCTTCAAGTCCCACAAGTCTGGATACAGTAATAGTTACTTTCATGGCTGCCCTGAAGATTAGACAAAGGATATAAGAAAGCATCTTGCCCAGTGCTTGTCATAAAATAGGAACCAGCTTTAAGGCAGAGTGAAAGTCAGACTCATCTAGTTCTCCATCCCACCCTTTTGCTTGATTGTAACTGTTATTGTTGTTGTTCTTGTTTGATGGTTAGAACTATACATCATATGTCAAGGCTAAAACTTAGTGAAAGCTGATCTATTTGGTATTTAATTAACTAGATATTCTCACTCCCTGATCTTTCTTTACATCTGCAAGATAATTTATAATTATCAGTTTGGTCCTGCAAGGTCTTGAGAGGCCTTTGGAACCTAAGAATAACTGGATTTCTGTCCAGTCTCCATTGGTAATAAATATATTGACTCTATCTTATTTCCTTGAAAATTGGTAATTGTCCCAATTACTTAGACCAACCAGAAAACGACCTGACCATGTCAGTTAATAAAGAATTTGCTATAGAGAACACTGTATTTTATTCATTTAAACTGGCTCCCACAAGGCAAACTCCCTCTATTTAAGAAAATTAAGAAAGTTGTGACTCAGGAGCTGACTAAAGGGACTGGTGAGCTATAGAACATTTGCCCCCTGAGTCACCAGTTTAAATGTGACCCCAAATTGCAAACATCTGAGTGTCATTTGCTAGCCTCAGCCTGATCACTGTAGGAAAGAAGCCACATCATATGCACAGCAGTTACCACCACAATTGCCTGTTGTTCTCAATGGAGAAGCAAGGCTAAGTGCGCCCCAGAACCTTTCTGTCTTCTTGCACCTCACAGGGCATTGCCCAAACACAAATCAAGCCAAAGATTTACTTTCCAAAGAAATCAACTACCTTTTTATTGTGTTTTGTTTCTAAATGAATTTCAGTTAGCATTCAAGACACAGATATTTTGTTTCATAAAAATGTCATTGTCTAAGGAGGGTGGTGTACCATGTACACTAATAGCCCAATATCATAAATATGAGTAATAATAATAATTATTAACATTCCATGAGCATTTATGATGTATCAGAGATTGTGATAATCTCTTACATATATTACATGATTTAAAATGTAAAACAATCCTGAAAGTTAGCTGCTACACTCTTCATGTGAGATGCAAATAGCTCAGGTATATCAGAGATCTTGTCTAAGAACACAGTTAGTTAGTGGTAGAGACAGATTTTCGTATCTGCTTTTCTGATTCCACAGCTGTGCTACTTCTCTTATGTTCATGCATTTCCCACATCTTACCTCCACTGGAAGTTTCTGGTTTAGTTAGTTATTTTTCATACATTTTGGATGGAATGTTTTGCATAGAAGATGAACAGTAGACTGACTCTTGGAGTGCACGATCAATTAGCAACTCTAATGTCAAATCTAACTATGTTTGGGGTTAATCTAAAATTGTGAAGCCCTACCCACCTTAAAGGAAGTTTTCCTAGTTGCTTTTACTTTTTATGTCACTTCAAATTTTTTGAAAGTTATCATGAACAGTATAACTGAACCTTGTGCTTAAAATGACCCATAAAGAAATTAAAACTGGAAATAAATCTTATGTTTTTTTTCAAATTGTTCTATTTTGACACATTGTACACAAATGAAGCATCATTTCTCCTTCTTCTATCTGTATATGGTGCAGAATCACACCAGTAGTGTAGTCATAGATGTATATAGGGTAATAATGTCCATCTTATTCCACCATCCTTCCAATACCTACATCCCCTCCCCTCCCTAAAGCCCCCACTGAACAATCCAAAGTTCCTTCATTCTTCCCTACCATCCCTCTGTTACAGATTAATATCCTCTTATCAGAGAAAACACTTGGCCTTTGATCTTTTGGGATTGTCTTATTTCACTTAGCATGATATTCTCCAGCTCTAACTATTTACCTGCAAATGCCATAATTTCATTCTTATTTAAGGCTGAGTAATATTCCATTGTGTATATGTACCACATTTTCTTTATCCAGTCATCTGTTGAACTGCAACTAGCTTGGTTCCATAGTGTGGCTATTGTGAATAAAGCTGCTATAAATATTGATGTGGCTGTGTCTCCAAGTTTGCTGATTTTAAGTACTTTGGTATAAATCAAGGAGTGCGATAACTGGGTCAAATGGTGGTTCCATTTCAAGTTTTCTAAGGAATCTCCATTCTTCTTTCCATAGTGGTTGTACCAATTTGCAGTCCTGCCAGCAATGCATGAGTGTATCTTTTTTCCCCACATCTTCACCAACACTTATTATTGCTTGTGTTCTTGATACTTGCCATTCTGATTAGACATGAAATCTTAAGAGTAGTTTTAATTTGCATTTCTCTAATTGCTAGAGATGACAAACATTTTTTCATGTGTTTGTTGATTGATTATATTTCTTCTATAAAGTATCTTTTAAGTTTGACTTATCAGAAGATGACAACTTTTACTTAATCTAAATATCTTTATCCTATTCTTTGGATGTATATGAAAATAAGTTACTTTTTAAAATACCAAATGCAAATTTTCTCCTTGAGAGAATAGTTATTTATGTGAAGCAAAATCCACTCACCCTGAGTTTCACATAACAATACTAGGAGTTCTTATTAATGTTCCATAAAATCAGTTTCTAACTAATGAAATCAACAAGTCATCCATCCCATGGCAATCCAAACCTAAAGAAATAATCAACAGATTCAAGAATTAAATTTCCTTTATAGCTTAAAGTATTTTTCTTATGGTTGGAGCCATGGAATGCTTGCTTGTGTAATGGCACATTATAAAATGGTGGACCATAATCTCAACTGGTGTTACTAAAATTGATACCAAGGTTTTAATTCTGGAACAAATAGTTTTAAAAGTGAACATAGCATGCAAAAATTTTTAGTCAATGGACCTCATCAGGTGAATAAAGATTATATGTCTCTAAGTTCTGAATGGTCCTATATTTTACCAAGATTCAACCCCTTTTGCATTAAAGCCTTCCCTACATAATTTAGCCTAACAATGAAATTTGGTGATACGCGGTAACTATAGTGTACATCTTAGTTACTGAAATCAGCACAGGCAGTAGGGCAAACAAGCACTTAGACCAATAGCAACAACCACCAACAAAAGAACACCAACAGGTTTATGAGGCATGGGGCATTAAATTTAATAGGTTATAAACCATGATTAAATCACAAACAATTTCATTACCAAGTTCACAGTGAAGAGCCACACCTGTTAGGTTTAGCTGCACGAGCAATGCCCATAAGTATTTAATGGGGTCAGAGGATTCCCATGTGCAGGGGCAAGCTGAGCACAGGAACCTGAAACAACCTTGCTGGCAGTGCCAGGAAGCAACTGCAGGGTTAGTTTTATTTTCTCCTCAGAACTCTCGAAACACAGTTGTAGGACACAGTGATAATAGCAATCCTATTTTCCCTTCTAATTTAATTGCAGTTAGAAAATCACTTCATTCTACAAGTTTCAAAATGGTAAATACCTGAGAGACCCTAGATTTGTATGACTTCCAAGATGTTTGAACAAAATTTTGAGAAATATTTTTAGATCAGAAAAGTTTTAAAAGATGTTCCTAGATGTTGTAGCACTCAGAGAGCAGTAGACACCATTTGCCAGATTAAGTCTAAAATTGTTTGACAGCTGATGACCAGTAGTAGTAGTTTTGATAGGACTCATAGCTAGTAGTGTTGTTGTTGTTGTTGTTTTTAATTGTATTGGTTTCAACAGCAGCTCTGGGTACACAGTCCTTTTATGACAATTATCCCTTCAAGGTGGACACTATTATTGATTATGCACAGGCCACCAGTTCACCATAGTTCGCCTTCTCTTGTATTCATTACCTTCCTGGGACCATGTATTTTTCAGCCTCTGAACAAAATAAATGGCCCATCAAAGAAAAATTCATTCGATTATTTAACATCTTTCTCAATCCTATAATCTCAAATGCTTATATTTTCTGTCAGCACATATCTTCCCCTGTTCCCTTTCCTACTTAAAAAATATAAATAAACAAATCCCCTTTAAACTAGTGGGGGAGTAATGGCCTGAAACTATCTTTGGAAAAAAATGTAAGATATAATGAAAAGCAAGAACTTAGGAAGGAAGGTCACTTGGATCTCAGGGTTTAAGGTTATTTTTTAAATGATCTTGCCAAAAAACTAGTGTGAGTTATTACAACTATATGTCTTCCTAGTGCCAAAGTGTTAGATTCACAGAAAGGCATTGGTTCCATTTTTTAAAATCTGTATGTTAAACTAATAGTTCTCTAACAAAGTATATTAATAAGTATAAGAAACTCACTTGGTATTAGTTTAGAATTATGTGACTTTCTGGTGTTGGACTGAAACCGATTGCAGGATCTTTTTGATGAAAATGAGTTGAGTGTAAATGAACTTTTACTGAATATTAGATATTGGCCTGAGTACTTTTAAAAATATGATCTATTATTTTTTATTTATATTTGTTCTGCAATTGTTTACCTATTTTTTTTAATTTGTTCTAATTCGTTATACATGACAGTAGAATGCATTCAGACACATCATATATAACTGGAGAATACTCATTCTTCTGGTGGTACATGATGTAGGATCACACCAATTGTGTTGTCATATATGCACAAAGGGTATTAAGTTCCAATTCATTCTATTATCCTTCCTACCCCCTGAACCCCCTCCCCTCCCTTCACTCCCCTCTGCCTAATCAAATGTTTACCTAATTTTTAATGACAGAAGTGGAACTGAGATCCAAAGAAATTAAGGTACTTGCCCAATGTCACCCAACTAATAGTGCTTGGCATGTTCCCTAAGCTAAGTAATTAAAATAGTTTAAACAGCAGAAAGTAGTCCTGTCATTGAGCATTCTCATAATATACTATAGTTTTTTTAAAAAAAATTGACAGAGGGAAGTAATGTTGAGTACTAGAAATTAGAATTAATAACAGTATGATCCATCTTTCATGATAATATGATCTATCTTAATTGCTGACCTGTTGCCAGGATTCTGATAGACCCCAGTGAGGCAAATTTGAGGATAAATGATGCTCATACCTCTTATACTTGATTGCTTGTTTTCAATTCAGCATCATTTCTATCCCCAAAGAAATGGAAGTAGTATGGGCAATTTTAGGAGGTGTCATTGAAGAAAAGTGTTATCCTCTTCTTTATACTTCCTCCTTTCTGCTGGTTGGAAAATAATAGGGTTCCAGGATCCATTTTTGATGTCCATGGAATTGACTGTATATATAAGAACAGACATCTAAAGGGACTAGGTACCTGAAATTGTAAGCCACACTTTTAGAATTAGACAGCTATCTCTAGACATGCACATGAGATGGAATGAAAGTTTTATTTTATTTAAGTCATTGATATTTTGACATTGTTGTCATTATGAGTACTAGCCAATTTATTAGCTTTGCCAGACACTTTTCAGACTATTAGTAATGTTGAAGGAAGGAAGAGAGAACTTAGTGGTACTGCCAAGTGGATAAGCTTGAATCACAAGGACATGAGTAGGACTATGAGCAACAGTTTTACCGCCTGTTTTTTGTCTACATAAAGACAAAAAGATATCATAACAACTGATTATTCTGGTTAAAAAGGAAGCCAAAGTAATTTGAAATGCATGGAACAGAATGGGGATGAGTGCCATGATTTGATCTTCCTCATAAAGCTAATAATATTTTGCTTCAATGTTTATTTATTAATAATTTATTGATGTTCCCTATTTCCAGAATAAAATTTTAGGTAGCTTAGTGACATATTAACAAGACTAAAGAAAATAAATGAGAACATTAGAAAACAAGCAAACAAGGTAAGATTAGGAAATGATATGGAGAGGAGGAGAAAAATTTGGACATGATAGAAATGTTGATGAAGATAAGGATGAAGGGAAGAAGAAGGCGAAAAGAGGAAGAGAAAAAATATATGATGAAAGAGAAAATGATTAATACCCCAGATAAACTGCAAAAACAGAACTGATCAGCACTGGTTGGACTGCTCATGGATTTAATAATTGTTTAAAAGAAAAATGGTAGCTGTGATACAAACCCGAGGATACCTACCCACCGAAAGAACCAAAGAAAAGTTCCTATGACATTCTGCCTTCCTCCTTTTAGTCTCTCTTCATAATCTACCACCAAGCCTGGGGACTTTGCTCCAACAAAGTTGTAAGTATTGTTAGTTTTTTGTGTAAGACTCTTGTTGTAGCATGGGTAGCTGTGATTGGTAAGTCAACCGTTCAAGGCTACCAGTTTACACAGAGATTATAATGACATTTTTACTTCCCATACAACAAAAAATCTTTGTAAATAAAATCTTAACATTTTGAGAAAAAATATGCAAGATGCCTAGTATGAACCATGATTTGTTTGTTCACCACTGTATTCCTGGAACCTAAAAGTTGCTCAATAAATATTTGTATAATTAATGTGTAAATTCTGGGTAGACATTTGTTGGCTTTGCCTGTCCAACTCCTTTTCCAGAAGAAGCACTTCATTTGTCTTTGAGTAAACCCCCGTCACAGAGTATGTGTAGGGCTGAGGGTACCTCAGACCGCAGGGTAGACTCCTGACATAATCCCTACTGCTGAAAGTCCTGTCTGGGGCTTTTTCTGGAGGTAGGCAGAACTCCACCACCTGCAACCAAGAGTCTTGGCTACTACAGAATATTTCTAAAGTTTGATTCTTACTTCTTAGCAGCTGGGTTAAAGCACAAAATAGAATAAGAATATTTCTCAGGAGGTGCACAGCAAGCTATCTTAAGCAGCAATACTTAAAATGAATGCCATCCATGAATCCTCATAAAGGAAATAGAAACCTAGTTTTTGTAATTATATTCTGACCTTCTTGGAATTGACTAGCATTAATAAGAGTCTCTAAATAAATATCATAGATTGCCAGTCTTCAAGACCTTATTTCAATATGATCACAGAGCCACCATGTGTTGTGTAGAATTTGTACACTAAACAAAGGTACACACCAGGCAGCCCCTCTTTCTTCTAATTTGTCCACCCAGAGAAAGTGCCTTTTCTCATTTGCATAAAGGCATCCTGCAAGCTACTAGTAGCTTTACATGTTCACATGCATAATTATAAAAGAAGCAGAAAATGTTTCTGATGTAAAGTTATAATAAGGTTATCACCCTTAACTTGATCAAATGGAACTCTTGGAATAAGGTTTGCTCCATCCATAAGGATAAGAGCTGCCACTGTAGAGATTAACAAATGAGTGTGTGTCTCAATTGTCATGTGGTAACATGTACAATATGTTGCTCAGAGCAACTGATGACTTTGGGATCTTTCTCCATAGCACTCAGAATGCAAATTTTTCTTCTGTTTCCTGTTAATATAATAAATAAGAGCCCTTATGTAGGAAAGTATTTTTATGCAAAAAGACTGTCAGTTTCCCAGCAGGAAAGTCTTGAAGTTCTTTCCCTCAATGTGTCATAAAATTGACATAACTATGGAAGATGGAATGATCACTAGGTCAAACAGCATGTTAGATCAGATGAGTCTGTGTTAGGCAATGTCTTTGAACAATGTAGTTAAGGGCTGGAAATGAGATAAATGTTAACAAACTTTATAATTTTCTCCAAAAACTCTATAGGTGCTTCTCATTGGAAGGTACTCACAGGCTTAGTTTGTAGGTGACAAATATTCAGTGACAATACTCTTTTGCTTTAACTCCTTGATAATAGTAATAAAGCCTAGAATAAAAAGAAAGTTAGTATTATATCCTTGTGAGTTTTAAAATATTGACTTGATTTTATGTCTTAAAATTTGATTCCCAAGAAGCTAGAAATTAACCTCTTATATCAGTATATTCTGACAAATTAAGAATTACACTTAATTCACACTTAATATGTGAACTTACACATATTTTAGAACCAACAAATCCATATTTATTTTTCATTTATGTCAGCTGTGTAGATACATTGAACCCAATTTTAGGATTATCATTAAGTGAAAGAAGCCAGTAAGAAAAGACTACATTCTGTATGATTTCAACTATATTTTACTTTGGACAGTGAAAGGATCAGTGGATGTCAGGGATTGAGAAAAGAAAGGAATGAACAGAGCACAGGGCTTTTGTAGGACAGTTAAACAATTCTGTATGATACCATAATGGTAGATATGTCAGTCTATATTTGTCGAAATCCATAGAATGTGTACTTCCAAGAATGAATCTTAAAAGTAAACTGAGGGCTTTAGGTGATCATGATATGTCAATAGAGGTTCATCCATTAAAACAAATGTACTGTTCTGCAGAATATTGACAGTGAGGGAAACTGTGCATATGCAGGTTCAGGATATTTATAAAAGAGCTCTATATTCTCCACCCAATTTTTGCTATGACCCTAAACTGTTCTAAAAAATAAATCATATATATATTTTTTAAAAATTCGGATTTACAGGTTACCAAAAATTATACAAGCATCAAACCTTCAGAAAATAAATTTATTTAAATTCTACTTTATATTATTTATTTATTTTTGGTTTACAGTATATATTTGTGTATATTATAAATGTAAATGTATACTATATACTATAAATATACAAATAAAAATATATACCATGAAAATGTTTATGTATACACATACACGTTAATTTGGAAATTAAGAATATTTGACTACCTTAAAACCTAATGTGATTATATGCATCCACATCCCCCACCAACACACACACACACACACACACACACACACATACATAGAGTTGAGTTACAAAATAAGAAATGTATATTCTGTGAACCAGAAACCATGAAATGAGAGGAAGTAATTGGTGTCATATTGAAAATGATGCCATAGTTCACAACATGTGAAGTAAAAAGACCTAAAGTAGGTAACAAAATGTTCAGGGTTGCTGTAGTCCCGCAGGTGACTATGTAGTAAGAAAAAGGAATTCTCACAGTAATATCAAAGATGAGTTATTTGTTATCATAATAAGAGTTGCCAATTAAATTAGGCTGTTTTCCTCCTTTTTACAAAGATTAGATTGAAGTTCTTTTTTGTTTTTTGTTTTTTTGTTTTTGGCCTGGGTGGCTGGATATGGCCTTCTAATAGAATATCTAGCTAATCAATCCATCTATGCATCTAATCGTATCCTCACATTTTTCCCTAAAACAAAAACAACAACAACAACAACAACAAAAAAACATTAAAAGCAGGCTTTGATGAATTTTATGGCATTCAAACACAGGCTAAGGAGAATCTCAGTTACAACCAAAAACTATCAAATAATTGAGGAAAAAGAATACTCAGAGAAATTGGGATCTAATTAAAAGAATAGAAGAACTAATACTGATGAAATAAAATTAATAGAGCAAAGATAGAAAAAGATGTTTAATTATTAAAATGCAAGAAGTTAGAGAAACAATGAAAAAAAATCAGCTAGAAATTTTGGAAATTAGGAAAGAAAAAAAAATGAAATTCTATCAAACAAAACTTCACTACATGCCAGCCCTGATACAAGCAAAAAGCAATTTATGGAACTAAAAGATTAATCTGATTAATTCTGTTAGAATACAGCAATGTGAAAGAAAAAAAGAAAAGATGGACTAGTAAAAGCATCTTGAAAAGAAATAAAAGTAATTTGCAGGAGCTGGGGTTGTGGCTCAGTGATAGAGTGCTTGCCTGGTATGCATGAGATACTGGGTTTCTGAACACCACATAAAAATAAAAAATAAAAATATTGTGTCCACCTAAAACCAAAAAATAAATATTAAAAAAACAATGTGCAAATGAGAATAATATTGGAAAAAATTTCCAACAGCAAAAATGAACATTTTTAAAGATTACTGCAATAGAATCAAGGTTATGAAAAAACAACTTTAAAACTACAATTCAATACACTGTCAAGCAATCATTCAAGTGAGAATGAGAAAAATAATTTTTTTATCCTGCAAAGATTCAGAAGATTTATTATCCAAGAAGTCATTTTGAAAAAGTTATTTAAGCACATATTATAGCACAATAAAAATTTAACCTGAGTAAACTTCAGATTATAGAAAGAAGAAAACAATAACGTATATTTTTAAAATATTTTTGTGAATTCAATTATGAAACTCAAATAGTACATAATTAAAATCCTAGACTGTATCATCTTAGGGGATGGGTAGTTTGGGTGGGGTTGTGAAAAGGGAGGAGGGAAATAAACACATGATCAATTTCTTAATTTGTTTTGGAAAAATGATGTAAATCCAATATAGATAATATTAATAAAATAAAATTTAACTAAAATTTTAAAAATGCTGAAGGATAACCACAAGGCTATATAATGGAGAAAACTCATTTAATAATAAAAGAAAATGTTGAAGTGAAAGAAAGCATAAAATGTTAATGTAAAATGCTCCAAATTTTTATATTAATTTAAATTAAATCTATTTTTTTCTGACACATAAAAATTGTGCATACTTATGGGATACCACATGATGTTCTTCTATCCACTTTTGTCTCTCTTTCTCAGTCAGAATTTGACTTAACCCATCAGGAAACTACTCATCTTCAGCTCAGATATCTCTAGGTGCCCAGCAGACAAAAGCACTCTCTCATGTCAAATTACTTTCTTTTTACCTGTCCTAGTTTGGTTTTTCTATGTATCTAGCCTGCTTCACCACCCCAGTTGCCTTTCCCTAAATTTCTCAGAAGCCAGGTGGCCCAGGGAGCCCTGGAAAGTTTCATTTCTATTTTTTTTTTTCAAAATTTGATGAATTATTGGATCCCTTGTTTATTTTTCTTAGATTTTTTGATAGAGCCACTTTTAAAAAATATCAAAGATAATTGTATGTCCTTACTGGGAAGTTTATTTCTAACTGTTCAGGTTACATGCTTGATAAGATAATAATTCAGCATTTTTAGCAAAATTATTAGAAAACAACAATAAAATTATAAAATTTTAAGTTGCAATATTTCACAACCTGACAGCAAATAAGGGAAGGAAAACCTAACCAGTTTCTATACAGGCCATCACTTTAACCTTCTCATATTGCCTTTCTTAATTAACAATGCAAGGAACATTTACAACTTTATTTTTCATTTAAAATTATTTCATTGATATTGCAATTTAAAGTCCTTCTTCTCAATCTGAAGTCTGACTTAATATTTTATTTAAATATAAACAATAATTCAGGACATCTTCCTTGGTATTGATCAGTTTCCAGAACCACATATCTTTTTCTGAAAGTCTTGTGGAGATAATTGCTTGAGTTGGAAGTGTGTGAATGGGAGCAAGGCAATATCCTGGATTCATGAGAGATTCCTATTAATTCAGTTGCTAAAACATGCAAACTCCAACCTTAAACTAAAGAGCTGTATATAACTACTAACAAATAATGACATGAAAATGGTAGTATGGGCTACTTAAATAATATTAACACCAAAGAAAATATAGATAATTTTCAGAAGTGTAAAAGAAATATGCTAGATATCTGCAAAGAACCGGTAGGTATATAAGACAGAATACATAATGATTATTTTAAAATGAATTTATGAAAACAAAATGTACACAAATGTCAATTTTAAAAGCTATGTTGCCCACACTCACCCCCACACAAAGGACAAAGGACGAGGACTCTCAAGAGTATAGTCTATAAAGTATACTCTCTAGAGTATACAAAGAACTCAAAAAGTTAAACAAAAAAATAAATAACCCAATCAACAAATGGGCCAAGGACTTAAACAGATACTTCTCAGAAGAAGATATACAATCAATCAACAAATACAAGAAAAAATGCTCATCATCTCTAGCAATCAGAGAAATGCAAATTAAAACTACTCAAGATACCATATCACTCCAGTAAGAATGGCAGCCATTAAGAAGTCAAACAACAAAGCTGGTGAGGATGGGGTGGGGGGGAAGGTACACTCATACATTGCTGGTGGGACTGCAAATTGGTGCAGCCAATTTGGAAAGCAGTATGGAGATTCCTTGGAAAGCTGGGAATGGAACCAACATTTGACCCAGCTATTCCCCTTCTCGGATTATACCCAAAAGACCTAAAAAAAGCATACTACAGGGACACAGCCACATCAATGTTTACAGCAGCACAATTCACAATAACTAGACTGTGGAACCAACCTAGATGCCCTTCAATAGATGAATGGATAAAAAAAAACCAATGTGGCATTTATACACAATGGAATATTACTCAGCACTAAAATTAACAAGATCATGGCATTTGCAGGGAAATGGATGGCATTAGAGCAGATTATGCTAAGTGAAGTTAGCCAATCCCTAAAAAACAAATGCCGAATGTCTTCTCTGATATAAGGGGCGTGACTCAAAATGGGATAGGAAGGAAGAGCACGAGAAGAAGATTACCATTAAAGAGGGAAGAGAGATGGGAGGCAAAGGGAGGGAGAAGGGGAATTGCACAGAAGATGGAATGAGACCCTCATCATATATAATATAAACACCAAATAAAATATAGATAATTTTGAGAAGTGTAAAAGAAATAAAAGAAATGTGTCACATTAGATTGGTAGAGAGAAGTGATGGGAAGGGAGGTGAGGGGAAAGGGGGATGAGAAGGACAGCAGAATAAAATAGACACTAGTATTTCTGTATGTATATACGTGTCTGTATAACCAATGTGATTCTGCAACCTGTACACTCAGAAAAATGAGAAATTATACACCATTTGATTCAAATGTATGATATGTCAAGATCATTGTATTGTCATGTATAACTAAAAAAAAAAACAGGTGAAACTAATCAAACATTTTATAAAACAGAATATCAATACTACTTAAGTTATTTTAGGATATACAAAAAAATGTTTTCAAATTTTTAAATAAAACTTTAAATAATTATAATTAAATAAATAGAAATTTCTGAATACCTGAAAACACAATCCAAATGTTATATATCAATTTCACTGATGAATTTTGATACAAATGTGCAAAATGAGATTAGCAGATAGATGCCAACCAAATAATAAAAAATAATACTGCATTAAAAAACAGAGGTTTGCATGTTTAAGAAAATTATAATTCACCAAACTAAGAGTTCAAAGGGGAAATCATGATCATCTTCATGTATCTCTAAAATGCAATTTGTAAAATGAAATGACCAAATCCTTAAAACATCCTACTGAACTAAATACAGTAACATGCAAAGGTCAATAGTCACTTGTTTTAATAAATGAAAAGAGAATATAAAGATTTCGGGGGGTAATAGATATTCTTATCTTAATTATGTTGATGGTTTCACATGTATATACCTATTTAATAACTCATGGCATTGTGCATTTTAAGCTTACATAATTTATTGTACATCGTAGTTCAGTAAGGCTTTGGAAAGATAAGATAATTTTTAGAAAATTTGATAAAAAATTAATGTTCATTACTTAGTGACTGTTGATGTCAGTAAAAATCAGACATTTACACTTGTTATGCCAGTATTATTTAATTATTCCAGAGGTATTAGCAACAAATTAGGTGAGGAAAAAATGATATAAAACTTAAAGACAATATAATTGTTTACCACAGAAATGTAAAAAAAAAGAACAAAACTTAGATGGAATAGGAGATTCACAAAGTTATTAGACCTAAATATATAATGCAAAAATTAATAACTTTTGTGTATACAAAACTAATATGTTTTAAACTATAGTGGGGAGACACATTTGCATCTATGACAAAACAATGATATATCTAGGATTGTACAAAATTATAAGGAAAAATACATACTGAAAGGAAAGCACATACATTTCTTAATTAGGACAATATCATATCATACATATATCAGTTGTCTGTGATATATAAGTAAATGAACTTTAATAAAACAGAAAAAAAGGTTTTTTAACAAAAAGAAGCTTAGTTTGAGGTTCTTATAAAAATTCAAAATACATGTGGTGTCATATTGAGGAATTTAATCTATGGATATATTTTCATATATGTGAAATGGCATATATGTTGGGTTATTTATTCTCACATTATAATTGCAAAGAAGTGTAAACAGTCTAAATAACCATCAAAAGTAACCATTGGTTAACTGTATTTTTCTACATTTACATAATGAAATGTTATGCAACCACAAAAATGCAAATATATTGATATAGAACAATCTCTCAAATATATTCAATTAAAGCTAAGTGGAAGCAGAATGATTATAGTATGACATCTATGTGTCAAGAACCAAATAAGTCTATCCATATTATTTTGTAGGCATAGAATAGTTCTGAAAAACCTGTCAACAATCCTTGTTGCTTTTGGTGCTGGGGAGGAAGGATTTGGGGGAGACATAGTTTTACTTATACACCTATTGATTTGTATCTTCGGATTTTCATTGTATGTTTGTTTTCACAAATTAAAGTAGTTTAAAGGGGAAATTATATATATTTCATATTCTTCACCAGTTAAAAAGGATTCACATTTTTCTGCTTTGGAACAAAAAGGGGGACAATAATGTAGCTAAACAAAATAATGTTTTTCTTGCAAATTATACAGTAATAATATCTTAAGGACAGGATATGAAAAGTGGTGTTAAACATCTACAAATACAACATAAAGCTATGAGAACACAACAAAGAATTCTATTCTGGATTAATTCTATTCTGGATTTGGGTAATATTCCTTGACCCGAGTCTCAAAGCTTGGGAAGATGATGGTAGGGGGAATCTGAGCAATGGGAAGAATGAGTCAAATGGACAAAAATGTATTGTGTGTGGAAGTGACTGTAGCTAGGTTGTAGCACATGGGGAATAAAGTGAAGTAGTTGGAAATAAAAAATAAAGGTAATTTTCTTTGTCATGTAAAATCTTATATACCATTCTTAGAAGTGCCTGGACTTATTTTCTTGACTTCAAATAGATTTTCAAAAGTCTTTTATGGTGTAATCATCTCCAAAATAGACCATATTCTTAGGCCACAAAGCAAATCTTAGTAAATAAAAAGTTTGATATAATTCTTACATCTTATCAGATTGTAATAGAATGAAATTAGAAGTCAACACCAAGGAAACTGCAGAAACTATATGAACATTTGGAGATTCAAAAATAAACTTTTGCATGGTTATTGGGTGACAGAAAAGATCAGAAGAGAGATTTAAAAATTCTTAGAATCAAACAAAAGCAGAGATACAACATATGAGAATCTCTGGGACATTCTGAAGGCAGTTCTAAGAGGAAAGTTTATAGCTCCTAGTGCTTACATAAGAAATCAGAAAGATCCCAAATAAACAATCTAATGATGCATCTCAAGGCCCTAAAGAAACAAGAAAAAAAAATTCCAAAACCAATAGAAGGAAAGAAATAATTATGATCAGAGTAAAGATTAATGATATAGAGAATAAAAAAAGTGCAAAGAATCAAGAAAACCAAGAGTTAATTCTTTGCAAAGATAAATAAAATTGATAAAACCTTTTGAAACCAATGAAAATGAAAAGAGACAAGATCCAAATTAATAAAATAAGAGTTGAAAAAGAAGATATTGCAGAAATCCAAAGGATAACTAGGGACTATTTTGAAAACTTATACTCTAATAAGTTGTAAAATCTGAAAAAAATGGATACATTTCTAGATATGTATGACCTGCCAAAATTGAATGAAGACAATGTAGAAAACTTAGAGACAAATACCTAGCAATGAGTTAGAAGCAGTAATAGAAAGTATTCCAGCAAAGGAAAATCTGGAACCAGGTGAATTCTCAAACCTTAAAAGGACATGTCAAGGCAAATATATATATATATATATATATATATATATAATAAAAAACAAATAACTATAAACCATTTTCCTAGTTGAACTTCCATGTAGAAATCCTTAATAAAATATTTGAAATCATATTCAACAACATATTAAGAAGATTGTACATCATGACTAAGTTGTCTTAATCCCAGGGATTAAAGGTTAGTTCAACATATGCAAATCAATAAACAGAATTAAGGACAAAAATCACAATGTTATTTCAGTAGTTTGAGAGAGAGCCATGACAAATTTCATCATCCATTCATGACAAAACCTGAAGAAACTATGTATAGAAAGAACTTGCCTCAATATCTTAGAGATGATATATTACAAATCCAAAATCAACATTATAGTGAATAGGGAAAAACTAAAAGCACTTGCTTTGAAGTTCAGAACAAGACTAGGATGTCTAGTTTCACCACTTCTAATCAATATAGTACTTGAAATTTTAGTCAGAGCAATTAGCAGTTAGTAGGAATTATAAGGGACATAAACAGTAAAGGAAGATGTCAAATTATCACTGTTCACAGATGATATGATCCTATATTTAAAATATCTCAAAAGTCCCACAAAAATTAAAACTCAGAAAGTCACAGAATACAAAATCAACATATGAAAATCAATCTTTCCTGTACACCAATGATGAATTAGCTGAAAAATAAATCAGGAAATCAATCCCATTCACAATAACCACAAACAAAACAGAACAAAACAAACCACTCTAGGAATAAATATAAACAAGGAGGTAAAAGACCTTTACAACAAAAATTATAGAACACTTAAGAAAGAAATTAGAAAGACACAAGAACATGAAAAGATCTCCCATGGATAGGCAGAATTAATATTGTTAAAATGGCCACATTACCAAAAGCAATATACAGATGATACGCAATCAGCTTCAAAATAACAATGAAATTCTTTACAGAACTAGAAAGAACAGTCCTAAGCTCATTTGGAAAAATAGAAGACTGAGAATAGCCAAAGCAATTCTAAGCCAAAAAGGCAATGCTGGAGACATCACAATACCTGAATTCAAGTTGTAGTACAGAGTATACTAACAAAAACTCCATCGTACTGTCAAGAAAACAGACACATGGACTAATGGAATGAAATAGAAGGTTTGCAGACAAATCTACACAGATCCATTCATCTAAACTTTGACAAAGAACCTAGCACACATTGGAGAAAAAAAAAAAGGCTTTTTAAAAAATGCTTCTGGAAAAACTGTTTATCCATATAGAGAAGAATGAGACGAGATCCCTGTTTCTCACCAAGCACAAAGGCAACTCAAAATGAAAAAAAAAAAAAAACCTGGAAATTAAACTAGAAAATTTGCAAATTCTAGAAGAAAACAGAATCAACACCCTAACATACAGGCAATTACTTCCTCAATAGGACTCCTAAAGCTCAGGAAATAATACTAAGAATAAATAAACTTGGGGACAGCATCATATTAAAAAGCTTTTGCATAGCAATAGAAACAAGAGCATCATGTGACCACATAAAGAATGAGAGAAAATCTTTGCTAGATACTCTTCTGACAGAGGATTAATATCTAGAATATATAGATAATTAAAAAATCCTTACCTCCATTAAAATAATAACCCAAGCAATAAATGGGGAAATGAAGTATACAAATACTTCTCAATAGAAGAAAACTAAATGGCCAACAAATATACTAAAAAATGTTCAACATCTTTAGTAATTAAGAAGATGCAAGTCAAAATTAAACAAATTTCATTTCATATCAATTGGAATGGCAGACATTAATAATAATACAAGCAATAATAAATGCTGGAGAGGAGATGGGGGTGGGGAGAAACACTTTTATAGCCTAGGTGGTATTGTAAATTAGCACAACCACTATAGACATCAGTATGAGTTTCTGCAAAGGAATAGAAATAGAACCACCCTATGACCCAACTATGTCTTTCCTTAGCTTTTATTCTTTTTTTTTAGTTTTATTGATTTTATATTTTTTAAATACATGACAGCCGAATGCATTACAATTCTTATTACACATATAGAGTACAATTTTTCATATCTTTGTACATAGAGTATGTCCATGCCAATTCATGCCTTTATACATGTACTTTTTTGCATTACAATTCTTATTATGCATATATACCACAATTTTTCATATCTCTGTATATAAAGTATGTTGACACCCAATTCGAGTCTTCATACATGTACTTTGGATAATGATGTCCATCACATTCCACCATCCTTGCTAATCCCCTGCCCCCTCCCTTGGCCTTCCACCCCTCTTCCCTATCTAGAGTCATCTAATCCTCCCATGCTCCCCCTCCCTACCTCACTATGAGTCAGCCTCCTTATATCAGAGAAAACATTCGGCATTTGTTTTTTGGGGGATTGGCTAACTTCACTTAGCATTATCTTCTCCAACGCCATCCATTTACCGACAAATGCCATGATTTTATTCTCTTTTAATGCTGAGTAAAATTCCATTGTGTTTATGTGCCACATTTTTTTTTTTTTTTGTCCATTCATCCACTGCAGGGCATCTAGGTTGGCTCCACAGTTTAGCTATTGTGAATTGTGATGCTATAAGTAGGCCCTAATCTTCACCATGTGGGATTAGGCCCCAACTTCCTTAATAAGACTTCTATAATGCAAGCATTAAAACCAAGAATCAATAGGGGCTGGGGATGTGGCTCAAGCGGTAGCTCGCTCGCCTGGCATGTGTGCTGCCCGGGTTCGATCCTCAGCATCACATACAAAACAAAGATGTTGTGTCTGCCAATGATTAAAAAATAAATATTAAAATTCTCTCTCTCTCTCCCCCTCTCTCACTCTCTCTTTAAAAAACAAACAAACAAACCCCAAGAATCAATAAATGGGATGGAATCATACTAAAAAGTTTCTTCTCAGCAAAAGAAACAATCTGTGAGGTGAACAGAAAGCCTACGTCCTGGGAGCAAATTTTTACCCCTCACACATCAGACAGAGCACTAATCTCTAGGGTATATAAAGAACTCAAAAAGCTTAGCACTGAAGAAAACAAATTACCCAATCAACAAATGGGCCAAGGACCTGAACAGACACTTCTCAGAAGAGGATATACAATCAATCAACAAATATATGAAAAAATTCTCATCATCTCTAGCAGTCAGAGAATCAAAACTACTCAAAGGTTTCATCTCACTCCAGTCAGAATGGCAGCTTTCATGAAGACAAACAACATTAAGTGTTGTCAAGGATGTGGGGAAAAAGGTACACTCATACATTGCTGGTGGGACTGCAAATTGGTACAGCCAATATGGAAAGCAGTATGGAGATTCCTTGGAAATCTGGGAATGGAACTACCATTTGACCCAGCTATCCCTCTCCTCAGACTATACCCAAAGGACTTAAAAACAGCATACTACAGTGACACAGCCTTAGTCTTTATTCTAAAGAATTAAAGTCAGCATACTATAGTGAGACCTATATATCTATGTTTATAGCAGTGCAATTTATAATAGCCAACTTATGGAATGAGCTAGGTGTCAATCAATAGATAAACGGATAAAGAAAATGTGATGTGTATACACAATGGAAATTTATTCAGGTATAAAGAAGAATGAAATTATGTCATTTGCAGAAAAATGGATGGAACCAGAGAGCATTACATTAAGTGAAATAAACCAAACTTGGAAAGTCAAGGGTCCTTTTTTTTTCCCTCTCATTTATTGAAACTAGAGAGGAAAAGGAGGGAAAATGTGGAGACTCTCATGAAAATAGAAAGGAGACTAGTAGAGTAGGAGAAAGAGACCACGGGTAGATAGGATGGGGAAAAAAGGGTCAAAACTGGAAGAAAATTACAAAAATTATAGTTATATTTTGTGCATGTACTAATATATACTGATGAATTCCACTATTTTATATAATGTATCAACTAAAATAAAAAGAAAGCCTAGAGCAGAGGATTTTCTGAATGAAAGCTGTGCTTGGGGAAGATTATCAGAGTTACATTAGTAGTTAACTAGCTATTTATTTATTTATTTGTTTGTTTGATTGTTTATTTATTTATTTTGCAGTGTTGGGGATTGAACCAAGGGCTTTGTGCTTATGAGGCAAACACTCTACAAACTGAGCTACACTCTCCAGCCCTCACTCATTTATTCATTATATAAATATATGTTCCATGTTTACTATGGATCACATAGGTCCTATATAAAAACTTTTAAATGTTTATGTATTAGTTTGTTTTTCATGATACTAAGTATATGTATTTCTTACAGGCAACTTGGTAAATATGCAGAATTACAAACAAGAATGACTCATAATTCTGTTGCCTGAAAGATTAAGATCAAGATTCTGATGTGCACATATCTGTTTGTGGGTGTAAATGCATATGAAAATTATATTGTTGGGTTCATTTTATATACAAATATGCACATGCACACATATCCAAGTATTCTGCCTTATTTATTCAATTTTACATATCAAATATTTTCTGCATTTTAAAAAATAATAACTTGTTAAAATTTGTAGAGGGCTCAATCTGTGACACTGAGAGACATACTTTTTAGTGTACGATATCACTTAGTGCTTAAATCTATAATTCATTTAATTCTTTTTCACAGATGAGAGCAGTATACCAGTGATTTAAGTAATAATGGTAATAATTTGTATGTATACAATAACATTTAGAGTTCCGTCCAATCTGGATCTTGGGTGGCTTCCCCCACTTTTGAGATTTAACTATAATCCAGAGGTACTGACTTCCCTTCTCCCTTTCCTGCATCATTGACTTTGGGAGATGCAGTCTTTCTGGAAAAATCACTAGTGTAGGAACAGTATCCTGATCATCTCAGAATCCAGCCTTCCACCAACAGAAGATCAAATGCCAATATTCAGACATTTACAGATGAGGACGGTGTAAAAGGGATAAGCTATTCATCGAGTAGTGGAGGAGAGGAGGCAACCCAAGGACACTGCACAGAACTGACTTCTAACAATAAAATACAACTGTCTCATCAGTGACATGATTTCAATAGCATGTACCATGCCATCATATGGGTACATCACAGGTATAATTTGCTTCATTGACTTGAGATTATTGGTCAATTATACTTTTTAAAATTATATGCCAGTATATCTCATGAATTATACAGTAGTTCAAATAAGAGGGAAAATGTTTTCCCTCCATTTTTCAAGCTATAGGAAACCATACTTAGAAGAAAAAGGTCTAAAAAAAGTTCTAAGTCCTTGGCTCTTCTCAGTTCAGCAACATTAGGTTCAACTTGATGGAAATCGCTTCAAAGTTATTTTCAGGGTTTATTCATAAGGCTTCAATTTTGATGCTGATGTGACAATCTTTTTCTCTGTCTTCAGAGGTATTTAGAGAAAAAGTGGTTAAGAGGCTTCTAGCTATAACAAGATGGAACATTGATATAAATCCACAATTTGGATAGATTTTTCTTTTGTTGACATATGCTTATTTTATTTTACCACTCTTTTTTTTTTTTTGGTACCCAGATGCTTAATCACAAAGCCACATCCCCAGACCTTTTCTTTATATTTTATTTTGAGACAGGTTCTCCTTGAGTTGCTTAGTGTCTCACTAAGTTGCTGAGGCTGGATTTGAACTCCCAATCCTCCTACCTCAGCCTCTTGAGTACAGGTATGCACAACTGCACCCGCCTATTTTACCATTTTTAATGCCATAACTTATTAAGTAGTCACACTAAGTAGTCACACTATACTAGTTTCCATTATTCAAACTATTTCTGTTAATGGGAGGAAAATTAATTTTTCATGGGGATTGTGGATGCTCAAATATTTAGTTAGAAAATAACCAGAAGAAAGAAAATAAAACATTTATTTAGTACATGCTATGGCTGTGTACTATTTCTTAATTCTCACTATTAACCTAGTTTTATAATATATAAATGAAGGGAATAAGTAATTGTTTTACAGAACACATAACTGGTAAGAAATATAGCCAAGACTTGTTTCAAGGTCTTTCTGACTCCAAAGTCCATATGCTTTTCAATACACCATTCACAGGCTCTCCAAGGATGTGAGAAGAAAAATAAAGAGAATAGTTTGTATTGTCATATGATAAAATATTTCAAAGAAGAATGTTACAGAATGAGAGATTTAGGTTGGGTCTTTAGACATACAGAAAATTGAAACAATATAGGCTACTGAAACATAGTCTTTGCTAAAAATTACTCAATTGGGCTCTTCTCTTTGGTTATATCTCCTTAGTGGTGATTCTCAGTCTCCTGGGAGGACCATATTTTCACTTAAATCTCTCACTTAAAATCAAGTGGTCAAGCTTTTAAAACTTGCTAATTCACTTTTCCTTTCTCCTTACTGTCATTTTGGGGTCAAGGACATTTATAAAGGATATTTATATATAATGGAACTTCAAGGAACACATAACCCTAGTGCTACCCTATGTTCAATGAAGTCATTACTGAAGACTTGTTTTGTATGTGTTGTGTTGTTTTGTTACTATTATAAGGTAAGTTCTACTCTCTTGGAAGTTCTGGGTTTTGTCATTTGATAATGTCACTGAAGGCAGTTGAAACAGCCTGCAGAATTTACTGAAAATGGAATTTTGTTTGTTTTATTAAAAAAAAAACTCTGAAAGTTCTCCTTACCAAATCAATGGCAGTGTCAAAGATAAAACAACAGCTGTGAGTTTAATGCATAAAATAAAGACTTGAAAGGCATACATTCAAAGACAGGATCATTATTTAAGTGCCAATGAGATTACACACCAGGACTGAAATAAATAAGCCATCATCAGTGATTTGAGTAGCAAGGATTGTTTTCTCTGGGGAGAAGGCTTGCTTGCTGCCACAGTCCTCCAAACAGTTTAGAAGAATATTTGGAAAAAAAAGTTACAAGTTCAACTTCCCAGCATAAAGACATATGGGAAATAAAGTAACTTCAGACTTTGCTTAGAAATTACATATATATATGATCTTAAGTCAGTCCATGTGAAAATGTGCTTTTGGTTAGATTACTTTTGACCATGCATAAGAATTGTATAGGCATATAACTTATAGCACTGATGAACATTGGTACAAGAAGGTAGATTGACCCTCTAACATCTCATGGAACAATTTAACTTGCAAAGTTTTAGAAAATCTGTAAAAATGGTAATGAGAGATGGGAAACAAATGGAACCCCTTGGGAGAAGTTTTTATGTATGATAAGAAGCCTTTTATATTTTTTACTAAATTATAATTTTTATCCAAATGTTCTGGTACACTCTCTGTAAAAATACTATGCTATATGCTGTGAAAAGTCAAACTTCCCTTTGAAGACTATCTATTGAATTAGTTCAGAAGTGTGAGAATCCAAGGATGCTTGTTTTGCATTTTAAGCCTGATGAATGATAGGATAATGAATTAAAATATTAATTATTACTTTTCATTTGCTGCTACAGAAAGTCTGATGGGGGGGGAGGGTTTTTTTTTAACTCCTGTCCATCAGATGAGAACTTTGATCCAAGATGTTAGAAGACTAGACTAAAAACCTCAACTTGGGTCTCTACTACAAACATCTTTCCCCACCCCTTCTCGTTCCTCCTCAAAACTGTTTGGTTTCTAGGAGCTGAGAGATCTCTTCACTACTGTGTGTAATTTCTGTGTAGTCACTGACACTAATTCTGCAGCTTTTGATACTGATGCTTTTGCTGTTCATGCATGAGTAGGCAATGACACCCACATCATCATTGTCGTCCCCTGGCCATCAGTTATTATCAGATATCATCAATCATAAATGTGTCCTGCTTTCAGATACATTCAAACAGGGAAATTGTGCACCTTGGAATCAGTGAAAGTACATTTTGATCCTCTTTCCACCCACCCCTGGTATTGGTGGCGCTTAGTTATTTCTCTCACCTACTATAAGAATATCTGCTTCATGAGGGTAAGAACCTTCATTAGCTTTAAGAAGAGCAGTGTTTTTATGAAAAAATAGCATCATTCCAATAACTAGCTTTTAAGTCAGTGAATTAATGCAAGTTGTTCCAAAGCAAACAGCCATAAATGTGAAGAAAAGTATGATAGAAACATAGCCATGAAGGAAATAAAATATTTTTTAATTCACAGTACAGGAAAATAAATCTTAAGCCAGACAAATTGATCAATAGCAGGATTCTCTGACTCTTAGATTTTAGTGGTGAAATAAAAAGAAATCAAAGTGCAAATTGAAAAAAAAACATAATGCTATTATAATGCAGAGAAATATTTTGTCCAAATCAACACATATTTCAGAGTATAGACATATTTACCATTTCCAGATAACATTAGAAAAATATACATATATATATTTTAATGCTCTATTTGTTCTTTGTTCTCTTGACATTATACAGTGAATGAAAAGGACCTTTAAATTCTTAACATACGTCATTGGGGAGAACTTGAACATGTCCTAAAGACTAATTTAAATATGGGAAGGAGGCTACTAGTGGAGAGATTCAAGTGGTTATACTTGATTTATAAATAGGCTGTCCTAGATAAAAAGGAGCCAGGAATCAATGTGCCAGATAAAAGAGACCAGATGCTAAGGAAAGTAGCCTTATTTTCTAGAAAGGCCTCTTCAATAGAAAGACACTGTTGGGGAAACATTGCTGGGTCTTCTGAGCCACATTTCCAATCACTTGCTTGCAAATTGGGAACAATCAAATGTACCACATACATATTTTGGTAGTGGTCAAGGTTTAAATAATTTGTATTTAAATCTACTCATGAATAAATGTAACAGACACTGTATTTTCAATAACATTCTAAATTCCTGCATATATCTGGAACTCTTGTTTTTTTTTTTAGAAGGAAAAATAGTTCCACAAAGGTGTAGGATCACATATTCTCTAAAAGGAAACATTTGTAAAAATATATCTCTGTAAATATCTTATAGAAAATTCCTTCCAAGATCTAGTTCAAGTTACACATTGCAAATCACATAGCAGAGCTTTTTCTTTTCCTTATGGCATCCAGTCTCTTGATTATTAGAGATGATGAGCCCTAGCTTGAAAGGAAAAGCTTAAATCAGTGACTTTATTTTTATTGCCAAATGGAGATCTGAATTCATATAATAAGAGAGCAGTGGAGATGAGATATGACAGAATTCATTAATGTGCCAAGGATGTGGCCAACTTGTCTACAACTAGTTAAAAGGCAAATACACAGATTGATCATTTTTCTTTCCAGGACTGTACGTCACAATACACATGGCCTGTTTCCTAAAACCTTCTGTCTAATGTTTAATAGATTGATGGAACTTCAAAAACAGCACTCTCGACAATCCTGCTAGACAAGAGGGGACATGAAGATACTAGGTTAGTATATACCGTTTGCAATCTGAACTGGGAAGAATTAAACTCTTTACTTCACATCTTCCCCCATTAAATCTTTCCTTTGCATTGAAAAGGAACTGAGGCTTGAATCTGAGATTTTTAAAAATGACTGACAACATAAATCATTTTGATTTGGTTTTTATTTTTAAAAATATCATATTTTTGGCTTTCTATAAAGAGTTACTAGATGTATCAATCTAGCCTGCATGTCAAAGATGCAAAGGTCAGCTTTAAATTTTTTACTTCTTCAAGAAGTATCATGGAACGATGGGTAGGAGTCAAAATCCCTAAGCTCTCACTCCTACTGTGTCTTCTTTAGGCAGAACATAAAAGCCCTGTGAGTCCTACTGTCCTCCTATCTAACAGACTTGACTGCTTCTCAGGAGTGCCTTGAAGATAAAAATGAGAATCATGCCTAGGTAAACTTTTGAAATAAAGTTATTCTAAGGTGAGATGTTATCTTCAAAGTCCAAAAATAAATTTCAGGGGTCTGAGTAAAATATCATCTTCCTAGCTTTCCAGGTTCTATGAAAGAAATGTTGGTGCATGATCTGAACTGAACATTCTTAGCTTAAATGTTAATCCTTTTTGTTCATCATTTTCTAAATATTACAGTTTCACTCCCCCTGCTTCCTATCCTTTGTCCACTGAGTTTTATCTGTTCTTTGTATACTCCATTGTCTCCTATTTTCAGAATTTTAAAGACTCAATCTGGGAAAAATAAATAAATTAGGTAAATTGTCTTGAAGATTTAGATCCAGAATCATTGAATGCACTGCTGAGAAGTTTATGCAGTCTCCTGTTTATAAAAGTGCAGAAAAACTGATATGGGTTTGGAGACTCCCCATTGCCCTCCATGAATGTGAATTTTAACCTATGATATTAAACAAAATGAAAGCTGTCAAACAGAGGCAGGGTGTCTTAATTTCTGAAGATTCCTTGAGCCACCCAGAAAGAGCCCCTTCATTACCTTTTGTTGTCTCGTAACCAAATATTACTTAACTTGTATAGCAGTTAGCCACAATTTTTCTGATGTCACATATCATTTCCCTGAATGGTTTGCATTATAAAGTTTACTGCCTATTGCATGTGCTTTGGACTGTGTATGCTGAAATGCACACTAACATGGATTTTAAATTGTTTACATTATAGAACTTCCCATAATTTGCCAAATTATTTTGAGTATATTACCTCATTTGATTTTTGCAACAACTCTCTAAGACAGGTAACACACTATTGTTCCCATTTTAGAAGTAGAGACTTATCCACAAAGAAGTTAAACATGCTCAGGATCCCATGGATCATAAAAGACAGAATAGCCCAATTTCCTGACTGCTGTTTTAACACTCTATCAATTGTACTCCTCCATCCTCCTTCTTAGTCCATTTCATTCATTTATTCATTCATTCACACATTCCCTGAGGTTGGCTTCAGGTTATTCAATGGCAGCAAAATGGAAAATGTTGAGTCCCAACTAAGTCATAATAGCTTCTGTGCCTCATTTTGTTCATGTATAAAGCATAAAACATGAAAGATTTGAATGAGATGATACCCAAAATTGAACCCATGGACAGTGAGTGCAGTGCAGTGGAGAGAGCACAGGTGATGTGTTAAAACAGTCTAAGGTTTGAATCTTGGTCCTACCTTTTCTGAGTTTTCTGACTTGGGGAACATTATATAAACTTTCTGGTTATCAGTTTTATCATGTGTAAAGCCAGAGATGCTAACATTAATTATGAAGCAATCTTGTGAAAAATAAGTAAAAAGAATATATGTAAAAGAATTTGCCAAATGGCAAGCACTCAATAAATGTCAATTATTTCTTTCAGTGCTAACACTTGTCATATTCTAAAGGCATATACATTATTTTAATAGCAGTTTTATCATTATCTATAAAGACATTTCTAGCTTTGCTAACTTCAAAGGAAAGCATTCAAAATATTAAACATCTATATGACCAAAAATGGCTTCATTAAACATAATATTTTTGTTCTTTATCTGTAGGACCCTGGCATTGATTACTTCCCCAGGATTTTAGAACTTGAGATTTAATTTTAAGAAATGTGAACATATCTTAATATGCTTATCTTTTCTTTCTATTAAAAATATGAAAATTAAGTAGAAGACTTCTATATATCAGAGCAGATGGAATCTTATTACATAGGTTTATCTTTTAAACCAGTAAATAAAAGGAAGCAGGTCCATGTGGAAAAAATTATTAATGATCTTCAAAAAATGGAGTATAGATAGTGGGTATAAATAATTCTGCTTCCCCAAATGTTTCATTAAAACTGGAAAGTAAAAGTGTATAATTTATTTTTAAAAATGATTCAGTCTTATTAAACAGTGGCATCTTTGTAAAAAATAAAGCCACAATTGTCATCAAAGAAAGAAGAAGTCATAAAGCTACATCACCATAAAGATCAACTCACCAGGTACACTGAACATGGTTTTTAATAACTTTCTGGCAGGGCAAAGTCGGATTACAGAGAAAAAACATACAGACATAAAAATCATGCATAAGAAGCATTCTCTTTTTGTCTTTCCAAAAAAATAAGAAGCATTTGGGTAGCTTTTTTAAATTTTAAATTTTTATTTTTAACATATATTAATTTGAATCATCATTTCAGGTCCAGGTGCCATGTGGAAAATGATTGATGCCTCAGGGATGGGAAAAGAATGCATCCTGGGAGACATCCAAGTTATAAACATCTAGAAATCATGGGGAAATACCTATTTCCTCTAGGAGTAGATCCACACTGAGAATCTAATTCTATTTTTGTTTGTTTGTTGCTTCATACATCCAAAGTAATATTATAAGCAGTTTTCAAATAAACATAATTAATCTTTGACCCTATCAAAATAACTACCCAATTAGCTTATCTATATTTTTGTTTACTGAAAAAAAATCAAAGCCATGTTTAATGTATGTGATTCAATACTATTTACATTCTAAATGTGTCCTAATTCAATATGAAAGAAGGTTTTTAAATTTTTTGTTTTATTTTATAAAAAGTAAAATAAAACATTTTAATTTAGAAAATAAGCTTTAAAAGACAGTGAAAGTACATTTTTATGAAGTTTTTCTTTTATTTTCAAAAGCAAGTGTATAGATAGGTAGATAAAAAGATATAGATACAGGTATATAGATATATGGACTTGAAAATAGTACCTGGGTCTGTGGTATGCTGCCTAATGGAATAAAATAAATTAATAAATATGACTGAAGATATCAAAATAATCAGTCTATTTTGTATTCCAAACTTTTTCCCTTAAAAGCCATCATTCTGACGCCAATATTTGAATGCTCAGATAAGGTTCAGATTCACTGAGAAAAGTCATCTTTAAGATATTTCATTTCTGTTCTCCATCCCACATATATTTTTGGCACATAAGTTTGGTAGTAGGAAAAAGTGGTCAACCTCATGGAAATCTGTTGTAAATCCTCAATTGTAAAATGCTGCAATTTCCAAAGATTCCATATCCTACTTTATGGCAAAAATCTGCCTCTTTGAACAGATTCCATTTTAGATAATATGGAGATGGGCCCCACTTTTATACTCAAAGTTGCTAAATTATACAATAATAGTAATAAAACTTCACATACAGATGGAGTTTCTACTAAGAAAAAATTTAATAATTTACCAGAACCTGACTCCTATGGGTAGTCAAGTTTCAGTCTTCTTTTTTTTTTCTCTCTTTAATCTAATTTCTTAGAAAATAATGCCCAGGAATTTATTAGGCTTCTTGTCCAGGATTCTAATCCCAGTGAATAATAATAACAACTTAGATACTATAAACATGAACTTGATGATTCTAAACAAGCTTATTTAACTCGTTTATAGTATTTTAAGTCAAATCAGAAATAAAGGTAAAGGTATGAGTAAATAGTGATAATGTAACTCCTTAAAAATTTCAATAACAATTTTGACCTTCAAGTATCCCTATCAAGATAAGCAATGTTATGATCATTCCAGGATTTAAAAGAGGAAAAATTAGGCAAGGCATTAACTTATAGATCTTATACTTCTTTCATTATCCACTTATTATTGGTTCACATATAAAGCCTATAGCACATTAGTCCAATTGATTAGAGAATGGTGTCAATGACCAGAGGATCATTTTTTTTCCTTTTGGAAATAAAAGTTAGCTAAATTCTGTGCATTGGTATAGCATAAAGTTAATTCTATAAAAACATCTACAAAGGCATACCATTGACCCCACAAAATGTCAATTAACATAAGTTGGTCATTGTTAATCTATAATCACTGGAAAATAATTTTGCCTTTGTGGTAGTAGGCCAATGGTATTACTTTTTTTTCCACCATCCAATACATATTAGGCCATGATATGAGTTGAACAACTGGAATCTGAATTTTAAATGCAGATTTGTATTTTTATTTAGTTCTTTGATATGTTTGCCATAATTAAATTTATTTTTGACCTTGTATCTTTATATTAGTTGTATCCAGAAAATATATTTTATACAGAAAGTATCATTATATGAAAATTCCTGCTTATCTTAAATAGCATCCTTTATAAAAAGTTTAAATTTTATAAAAAGTTTTAATTCATAGTACTCAATTCAGCACTGTGGTGTTTCAATGATACTCAGTCTATTGTATTAATAACTCCAAGGAGAACTAGAAAACCATTACAAAATTTTGTTCAACAAATCAAAATCAAAAGCATATATCAGAGCAGATGGAATCTTATTGCATAGGTTTTTCTTTTAAACCAGTAAATAAAAAGAAGCAGGACAATGGACTTCAACTCACATATGTATAATTATAAAGACATAATTATATATTATATATCATGAGTATAAAGATATAATATAAAATACATAATATACATCAATAGTATACAATAAGAAAAAATTTAAAAATTAAAACCATGTCCAAAAGCCATTCCATTATTTTCTTGCGTCCTTCTCACACCCTGGAATTTGGGCATAAAGCAAAGTGGGAGACCACTTTGTTGAACAAAAATTGGCTGAAGACAAAGTCATGGTCAGAAGAAACAGCAACTTAGTGAGTATTACTCATAAGCTAATTTCACAATAAAGTGATTTTCATTTTTTGTTCATTGATTTATTTGTTAACTATTTCTTGTGTGCCTATTATGTTCCAGTATTTTCCATACAGTGATAAAAATACTAAGTTCCAACACTGCAGATTCATAAACACATTTACGCCTACCCACTGTAAACAATCACATTATTATTGTATTACACATCACCAATGAAGGAAAACTTTTCTTGAGCCAAAGTGTGTCCCTAGCAAACTATATCATGCTATTTTGGGAAAGGGATTAAACCTTACACATTATACACCAGAGCTGACAACCACCATTAAAAAGAAAAAGTCTCTAGTTACACAGCTCTGGCTTCTGTTCATTTTGTGATTATTATTATAAGTCAAAAGTCTATAGCAATAAAAATGACATCAACAGGAACAACAATAACCATAATATGCACCAAATATTGTCTACAACTGTATTAACAGTGCATATTCATTGCAGGAAGGTAAGCAGGAAGCTTTGAGGACTAGCTGACTCAATAAAAGGCCAATAAGGAACAAATCATACTAGCCTTTCAACTTATATCAGGTCACCTGGTGCTCAGAGGAGAAATTAAAATCTGGTTTACAACCTGAAAAATGAACTTCAAGTTATGGATAAGAAGATTAGTCAACACCATGTTCAGGAAAGAATAGTTAAAAAAAAAAAAAAGAAATAGAAGAAACAAAGAAACTGTTTAGGCCATAAAGAGATCATGTCATTTTATTATCATGAACAACAGTAACAAAACCCAGTTTTTGCAAAAGTAGGAAGCATATTAGGCCAATAAAAGACAAATATGAATTCTTAAGCAGCAAACATTTATTGTATTTGGAAGAAGGAAATAACATAAAAAACAACTATGTGAAAGGTTGAATGCAGTGTCTCAGTGAACCCTTAGATCTATCATTCTTCACATCAGACAAAAAGCTAAGCAGTTATCTACAATGTACTTCAACTCACATATGTACAATTATATATTATATATCATGAGTATAAAGATATAATATAAAATATATAATGTATATCAATAGTATATCATATGATAAGAAAAAATTTAAAAATTAAAACCATGTACAAAAGTCATTCTAATATTTTCTTTCTGAAAATATTGTACTGCTCACATCCTGGAATTTGGGCATAAAATGAAGTGGGAGACCACTTTGTTGAATAAAAATTGGCTGAAGACAAAGTCATGGTCAGAAGAAACACCAACTTAGTGAGTATTACTCATAAGCAAATTTCACAATAAAGTCTGAAACTGATTAATACAAGAAAGCACCAAAAAAATCTGAACAGAAAGATACTGGTGTATTAGCTAAACCATAATAAATTCATAGTTCAATTCCTAAAAATGACTGAAGATGAGATAGACCTAGCCTTGAAAAAGATCAAGATAATCATATGTATGTTCTCAGGCAATAATAATACATACTAATGATGCACAAAATTTAAAGTTTGAATTCTTGACACTCATGTGTTATTTGTCTGTTAGGACAGTAAAGCCTCTTTGATATTATATTCTTAAAATTCTTAGAAATACAGGGCATTCACATTTACCTTCCTTATTCTTTGTTCTTAAGTAATCTAAATAGAGATTATATGAAAGGTTGTTTTGAAGAATCAAGTGAATACCTCTCAGCAATTGAGAAGTACTTACTTATATGGTAAAAACATTTACTATTTAAAATCTTTTCTATTGATGAAAGCAAAAATTAAGCTGCTCTTTTGAAAGTCTTTATGCAAGCTTAAAGAAAGAATATTACATTTATTTCAAATATTATAAAACTGATTTTGGTTTGACAGTTCTGTCCACATTTTCAATTTAATTTGAATTAGTGAGGTTTTCCTTATTAAAAATGCTATCAATGCATGCATTGATATCACCCTGCATATTTCAGTCATTAATAACTTAGATTTTATTAAACATTTTGCTATAAAAATAGCTAGATATTCAAAAGACATATTTTAAATACTGACTCATTATTGACAATCAAGTGTTATTTAAAGCCATTGTACAAATAAATGCCTTTGTTTCATGAGGAGCCTACAAATACATGAAACAGAATTGAAATTGTCACATTTGTATGAGATTGAGGCCACATGAAGTTTTGTGAATCCCTAAAGAGAAAATATATAGGAGAGAAACTGTACACCCCACAATTTTAAGTATTTGATCTTAAAAAGAATAACCCAATAGTTGTATGGCCTAAGATTAATGCAAAAATATTATGGACTGAGATTTAAACCAAATTGGTTGTGTATGCATTTACTTATCACCCAGTAGGCATGGCAGAACTCCATCTTATTATGTTTAAAAGTATAAATCTCAAATTTGTACGTCATATGGATGGAATGTATCCAGCAATAAATATGCAGTTTAGAGGAACCTTTGCAATGCTGTAGAATAATTTGGACAGCTGGTGTTATTGGTTGATCTACAAGGTTTTTGGTGTTCTTATCAATCTGCTCTTTTACACTTAATTTAAATTTAGTATAAATATTCACTGTCAAAAAAATTAAATTGGGGGAGAATGATCTCACATTTTAACTCAGGATACAAAACCAGAATATTAGCAGAAGTACATACATAGGTGAGTTTTTATGGTTCTAACTGGTATGGAGACAAAGAAAGCTGTAATTTGCTTTTGTTTGTGCAGGCTTATATTGAAGGTCTAAAATGATAAGGTTGCCAGTTCTGCAGTATACATGCTCTTTTTATTAGAGAAACTTGTTAAATTACTAATAACACGTAACATTTGTTGAATGCTTTCTACTTTGCAAAGCATTTACATATCTATTATCTCCTAATAGCCGTGGGAGATTAGAAGTGATTAAATATAGCAAAAGATACTTATGGTAGATAATTTGGAGTGTTATGAACCAGGCTTGGATGGATACAGGTAAAGAAGAAAGTCCTTAATCCTTTATCTTTCATATTTTGGGATGCAGACTCTTTGCGGCATATTAATATATGTCTTTATATAGTGAATACTAAGTGGATTTGTCCCCTTTGTGCTCTCTGGACATTTGTGGTAGTCACACTGGTATGGTTTCTGCAGTCCTTATGAACAGTCTTCATGAAGGCCCAGCCACACTGTTTCTGCTCATTTCACCCAACACAACAATGCCCACCTGTATGGCTATGGTCTTGGGACACTAACTTAATAGCATTTAATTCCTTATCCTACAAAGTAGCACATCTAAGTGCTTGTAAAATGACCACAAAGTCTACCTAGGAAGAGAACAGAAGAACAAGGCTTGAATCATGTTACATGGATTCATTCTATCAAGCTCAAAAAAGGATGAAATTCGGTCACCTGTGACACAGAGTATAATACAAGATACTTAAAAGGCAAGCCAATAGAAAGCTTTTAGACATTATCTTTCAAATAATAAATGAAGAGCAAGCTATTTACCAACCTGAGGGTAAGTAGAAACATGGGAGTTCTCATCAGAAACATATGGAAGCTAAGAAGCATACAAATCAGGAATTATGCAAGGCTTCAATTTTTTATTGAAAATTAGAGCAAATTTCTTACCAATTGTCACACCTAAGAAAGGTGAAAAATCCTTCAGTCGGGGCAGATTATGAGATTATATACATAAAATATCAGTTCTATTCATCCTCTGACACAAATATATATCTGTGAATATATATGTATATATGTGTGTGCATATCTCACTGACACATCACTCAGCACTGAGTTTATATGTCACAATAGTATAAATACTAAATATTTATCTGATTAATATTATAATATAAGTCTATTAGGAGAATGGGGCTGGGAGATGCTGGGGTAGTGTGTGTGTGGTGGGTACAGAGGAGTGGAGAAGCTAACTCCTATTTCTTCTGTCAAAAGAGCTCAAAGGATAATGTCTATAACACAGTATTCAAGGAGCTGAATAATTTAGAGGGAAAAAGCAGCACAATAATAATTTAGTAGGATAGTTATTAGATTGCCCAAGTATATAGAGTCATTTTAAGCAAATGAGTAATTCCTGTTTTTAATTCAGACTAAATAAAGTAATATTAATGTGAACACTATATAATGAAGGTTAGAAAAAGAATTGAGAAAAAGGCCAGTGTCTATAATGTAGCAGCTTGGCCTATCAAAGCATAAAATCCACATGATCATCACAGATGGATCAGGGATTCTGGGAAAGAAAAATTATTTAAAGAGTGATTAAATATCTACCCCTTACTAGAAAATATTATTTATCACATTATAAATAAATAAAACAAATGACTTTTTAGTATGCCCCCCCTTTTGAAATAACTCTTCATAGCATATATTTAATTTATATATCTTACTTTATATAATATTTTTATTCCATTATCTAATTCTCATTTTTTTTTGCTTTGTATAATGTATCTCTTGCCTGACCAGATGGCAGTGAATCAGCCAATAATCACGGAAGGCACATCGTAATACATTAACATCCTAATGACTTATTGCAGATCTGTTTCCAAAAATCAGAATCAATAATAAAAATACAGAGTTGACCTGGAAACAAGATTGCAAGATCCGAAAATATACTGGTGTGGCATTCTCATTGTCCATCTGCAATGGAAGCTGCACCTTGTTTACTGTTTCATTTCCCATATTTCTCTAACAGAACTTCAAATTTGTTCAGGTTATAACTTCTCCCCCATACAGACCTAGTGAAAAGCTGCCTCAACCTCCATTCTAGAGGTAGGACTATTTGTTATAATGGTAATCACCTTCCCAGTGATTAGTTTATAAATGGACAGATGATCACCAATCAAATGCAAGGAGAGAGATTTGCTAGCAGCTTCAGAGAAAGTTTTTCCTTGCTTTTCTGGTATAGTGATGAAATACCTCCCACTCTCCCTCTACCCTTTCAATCAAAGGTGAACAACATATAAGTGGGTCTGATTGCTTTTAATAGCAATCTATGCTCTAGGAAGTGAACTGGATGAAACCAAAGCAGAGGAGAGAGGCAGAAATGTGACTTGATAATAATATTGGACCACTGGGTGAATAATCTACACCCCACTCAAAATTCAAACTTCCAGTTACATGTGCCGATGGTTTCTTATACACCATTCTTAATTAGGTTTTCTATTACCTATATACGACAGAATCCAAACTACCTTCAAACTTACACTTCTGAGAATGATTAAAATTGGTATACCCCAAAGAAACTCAACTTTCACCTTCTATGTCTTATTTTATATAACTTCAGATTTATATAATATCAGAATTTGAGGCTCAATTAAACCATGGTAACTACCACTACTTGTGTGTGCCTGGACATAGCCATACACAGTGTTATGAGTGTATTTGTGTATGGAGTTGCCCAGAATGATGAAGTAGAGAATCCAGAACTAAGTGAACATGTTCTAGAGATTTCAGGCAACAGGGAAGATATAATGAATGGTGGTACATGGTCAAGGGGTGTAACATTTGGAAGTCAAATTTTATGCATACTGTAAGGCACTCTAAAGCACATTATTACCACTTGGACTCATTAATATGTCTTTTCAATGTGAAGTTGCAATAAATTTTATATAAAAGTATGAATATCCACAATTCATTTGCTTTGTAATTTTCAAGTTTTAAATTTATTTTCTAAAAAGGAAACTTTAAAATAGTTTAAAGAATCAGATAATTCTATAAGATTTGTTATAAAGGATTATACTTTTCATTCTCTTTCTCATATATTTTTCTCTAGAAATAGTCAGTTTTGTTTTTTTAGCTGATTCTTTTCTATATAAAGAATTTAATTTTCAAAATTTTCCTTGTTAGACACCATCTCTTGGATTTTCATCATGTGAGAAGTTAAGAATTTAGCTTGCCTTACTCCCTAACCACACTTGTATTCCTTTATTATCACCTACTTTGTCTTCCCAACAGTTATTTTATAATTTTTATTATATCAATATTTACATTCGAGTTACTATATTACATTCAGATTAGAATCATGCACCAGTGGTGTACTGGTAAACTGGCTCTCTGAAAAGCAAAAACTTAGACAGTTCTGATTTATATGATTTGCTGATTTCTATGGTTTAAATACTCCTGAAATAATGAAACCACAAACTCCTCCAATATTGAAGAATAGTTTCAAAACAATGTTAATTGATTTCTATCATAGAAAGAGATAAAGAACAAAAAAATCCATAATACTATCTCACAGATATTTCCTTTTGATGTTTTAAGTAGTTTTTATAATAAAAGTCATATATGACCAAAACCAGAAAATTCAAATGGGTACTAAGTAACAATATTATGAAAGTAAAACTCACCCTTTCCAATATATTATCCCATGGTTCACAGGTTTCAACTTATCCTCACAGAAGAAAGTTTAAAACTATAATATTGAATCAAATTAGAGCAGATGATGGGAATATGAGAGAACCAAATGTTACAGTGGCCCTCTCAAATTAGATCTCAATCATATTCATAATATTTCTTGCTTGATATATGGCACCCAATTAAGTTCACAAAAGAGATAAAAGTATGATCGAAAATCAACAACTTAAGAGAAACTATACAAGGTGTCTATTATGAAAATTTCAAGCACCTAATTTTAAGTGGTGACAGTGAAAAAATTACAAATTTTGATAGACAATTAGAGACAACATACAAAAAGAATGAAATAAAAAATTTAAGCTGATATAGAATATTAAGATAGCAATAGAAGGTTTATAAGAAAAACAAACACAACTGAAGAATTATTGAATATGATTAAGGACTAAAGAACATAAACAGATGAAGGTATGGAGAGACAAAATGATATAAAAAAGAAGGGAAAATAAGAAACAGGAAATACACTGAAAACATCTAACATGATTGCATTTTCAGAAGGGGAGTAAGAAAGAATCAGAAGTGATAGAATTAATAATTTCATAAAACCAATACATCAAACAATAGGCAATATCAATTCATAGGTTCAAAACAAAATAAAAATTTTAAATCCTACTGACCTAAACCAGAATTTTAAAGAAAATCAATCTTAGGCTCATTATAATAAACCTACTGTCACCAAAGACCAAGGAAAAATATTTTAAAGCAACCTGAAGTAGGGTAGGTAAGACATAGTTAACTTTCAAAGAAGTAACAATGAGGTGACAGCCAACTTATTAAAGATATTTTAAATTACCAAAATTATGATGACTTAATAATATTCTGTCCCTTACTTTAACAAATAATAATGGAATCCATATTAGGTCTACCTCATTCTCTTTAGGGGCTGCCTGGGATTTCATTGTACTGACCAGGGGTCAGCAAATGGCTAAGGGCAACATGTGACTCCCTGTTTGTTCTCATCCAGTGCATGAGTAAAAATGGCTTTCACATTTTGAAGTGATGGAGAAAAGAAAAATGCTCTTTTTGCAACATAATAAAACTGTGAAATTCAAATTTCAGGGACCACACATCAAGTCTTATTAGAACAATTTAGTTTTATAAAATAATGAGTACTACATATCTTTCCACTGAAGTTTTGGTCCACTCTCTTTTAGCATACACAGCAACAATTTTAAAATCTATTTTTCACATAATGAACAACCCAAGAAATGAATTGCGTTGTATACTAGTTGCTGAATTAAGTTGGAGTATGGTAGCTGATTATTTGATTATTTCTTGATGTATCACTTGTAAACTCAAGGCTCAAACTACAGCAGTGGAAGATATATAGGATTGTCTGTTGTTTGAAAGGCATAATGTGAAGTGCTCATCATAATCTGTTTAAAAATCCTAAATAGCAAGAATGCTGGTCTCCTAGACGGAGTAATTCTAATTAACCTTATAAAAATGAGATTTGTACAGTATGTGGAAAATTAAGGATATAAACAACCATTAAAAGAAAAAACCTAATCACATTATAATAATTATGTTCAACTAACACAATAGGCAATAGTCACATAGCAGTACCATATTTTAAATGCCATCATAAATAATATAAAAATGAGAGGTTATATTGTGTTATTATTCAAACTAATGTTTTAAGTTATTCTTTTAAATAGCCAAATAAATTGTTCTATTAACATGAGGATTTAAATGTGTACTCCATAGTTGCTTTAAAAAAAGAACAGGATGGACATGAAGCTAAGGAATTTTACATACATCTTGGGGTTGGAGTAAGAACAGGAACAGATAGAATGGAAATCTATTTCAAATATGCTTGTTTTGGTTTGCTTTTCTTCATAGTTAATAACTGGTAGTTCCAGTGATGAAAGTAAGCATAGCGGTTCAGAAGTTGGATACTAGAGACAGAAGAGTTGAGTTCTTGTGTGACTTTTGCAAGGTCCTTCACTACCTCCAGAATCAGATTCCTTTTCTATTGTAACAATACTGTCTACTCAGAGCTGGAAGGGTTGTGGGTAGGTTTAAATGTGCTCAGGAACTTAACAGGGCTTGCCACTAAAAGAATACTAAGCATTAAGTAAGGGATGGCTATTGTTTTTACTATAAGTATTACTTCTCATCTTAACTTTTATCCTCTGATGACTGCATTTTGAGTGTAAAAACAGAGGAAAGAGAATGAAAAATAAAGAATAAAACAAAATTGTTACTTCCCATCCCTTCCCTACCTTCGTATTCAACAACTGGCTTAGGAGAAATGATAACATTAGTCAATCATTACTGTGGGTCATGAACTTTCTTTGCCACTTAATGGCCATGTTATGGAGACTGTTATTAGGACACAAAACCAGAAGTCTTCTGAAGGTACATGTCTAGGGGGTTTTATGAACTTTCATCAGAACTGCTGGACTTTGAAGCCACAAAGGTTCGTGCCTACTAGAAACCCTGTGTGACATCTTCAGAAACATCTAATTTGTATATTTCTCCAAAGCTTTTTTTTTTTTTTACGATATACTGCTATGTTTCCTGCCCTATTTTCACATTTAAGAAGCTATATTTGCTAAAATACTGTTTCTATAAATATGTAAGAAAGGAAGAAATAATTGTGCATGCCCTTAAGACAATTTTGAAAACACTAACCCTATCTTGCTAATTCTGGATAATTGCTCTACTCAAATGGTGTTTTTACTTCATGCTATAATATTATGGTAATTTTACCCTTAGATATATTTAAAATTTTACACAGATCAGGTGGTTGGTACAATTTCTTAGTTATATCAAAGATGTGCAGAAGAAATAAGCACATCGCAGGTTAAAATGAATGCCCTCAGTTTGTTTAATAATCATAGAACTACTCCATATATGAAATGATGATTTGCTTTGCCTTGAATAATATGTGGTTTTATGGATCAGAAAGCAGAAGTGAGCCTCTTAACTAGAGAAAAAACCTTCCCAGCTATCTATTATCATTACCTCAATGTGAACTTGCTTCTCTTCTGTGATATTGAATGTGCTAGAATCTGTCACAAACTGATAAAAATATATTTCTTTGAAAAAAGTTACCTGATACCCAGTTCAAGATTTAGTGCTAGGGATAGTAGTAAAGAGAAATAAAGCAAACATTTTTTAAGGAAATGAACACTGATTTTAGGAACTATCAAAAAGAATGATAATTGCTGAACCCCATGATAATTTGTAGACTGTGTATACAATGTACATACAGAAAGAAAAATTGAATTGAGAATTGGCTTTAATCAATACAAATGCATTGTCAAATATGGTATAATAATTTAGTTAAGGTGAAACTTCATTTGTTGTGTTTTAAATATAGACACAAAATAATCAGAACTTTATACGGATATGAATTAAGAAAATAAGTCAGGCACTTGAAAATTGAAGCAGGAGATGAAGTTAGCTGTCTATAAATTAATCTTTACCATGGGAAGAAATAGGGTTGACAAACGTTAAGACGTTTATTGAGTTTTTATTTGTTGCACAAATATCAAGTTAGTAGAAGCAGCATCACTAGGCTGACCCATTGCCATAGAAAGATTTTTCTTGAGAATTGAAAAATCACAAAAGAGAAACATTGAAGTAAAGAAAATGTCTTGAAAACTGTTGAAGCTGCATTAAAATGCAAGGAAATGCCTTCAAAAATATTCATAGCCAAGGATGAGAAGAAGGGTAGGATTTCAGGTAGCCTGAGCAGGTTAGTGTGAATTTGATGGCAACGCAGCAAGCTTTAAGATTAAGTTATATTTATTCTACCATAAAACTCCAGGACTCTGAGGTGCAAGAAAATATTTCTCTGACTTTATATAGTCAATCAAATAAGAAGTCAAGAGTAGGGCAAGACTAGCTTCACTGTTTCTAATAAAGTTGGTATTTTAGTGGTATTCATAAATTTGCAATGTTTCAAATCAGGCTATAGCCTTTGCAAATGTAAAGGGTCTACTGTATTTACCTTCAAATATGTTTGTCATTTAATATTTTTAAAAGTTTAGACTTGCTTTCAGATGGCAGATAGCTTATATTTAACTGATTTTGCTCGTAAACTATATGATTAGTAAAAGCTCTTTGTTTATGCTCTTTGCACTAGACATCCTTTACACAGTTCTCTTAAGTAGATGCCCCTTAATTATGGGTCAAGTTGAAACTTCTATGAATACTACTTTCAACAATTCCATGACCTAAGTTAGTGACAACAGGTAAAAGTATATTTAGAAAAACATAATTTAGATATTTATTTCCTAAAAGCAGAATATAGTTATTCAAGGTGACCCTAATTTACTCCATTATCTCTACTTAAATTTTCATTAATAACTAGAATTAATAGCACAAAAAATTCTGATATCAGGTTGACAATTTTTAGAAGGTAAGATCTATAGATTGAGTTGAAAAATGTACATTTACTTTATTAAATACCTTGCTAATGTTTCATACGAATGAAAAGTAATGTTATGAAGTGGAATATACTCTTGAGAATCCTATGTAAGTATTTTCACAGATATTTTTTAAAAGTTTCATCTTGTTATAGAATTTTCTAGTTACCAATGATCAATGTATTTCTTGGCTTCCCTGTTATTGTCCACAAAGTGTCTATGAAGTGGTAAACACAGTAACTTAATTTTTTTTCAGATTCTTCCTAAATGACACAAGTGACCTAGCAATAAATATATTTTTGATGAAAAATTTGTTTCCATAGTAACACATTAAGATGCCATTCTTTGTTGATGTAGAATTTTAAATTACATAGTTGAAGGCTACTTGAAATATAACAGTCATAAATGAACAAGGGATAATTGAAACATGTTAAGAGTAGATCAAAAGTTGATCTCTAGAAAAAGAACTCTAAAACCTTCTCTGAGGCTCAGTTGCTAGATGAGAGATTGCCTCAGAAACTTCCTGGCATTGCTGAGATGGAAGCAAGGTTGTACCACTTGGGCAATCATTACTAAATTTTGTTTTTGCTGGTCTCCCCTCTATGCTTCTGTTTGTTGGGACAGATAATTACCAGGACTTCAAAGAAAGCCAGCTAACAGATTTGTTTTGTAGGTAAGTCTGACATTAGAATAAAAGTATCCATTTTACCTGACAACTAGACAGAAAATTAAACTTAAAACTATATTAAGCTTCCAAAAAATTATTTGCCTCTGGAAAATTACCCAAATGATTATTTTAGTGTATATATGAATGTGTTTTGACAGCTTTCATGATATTACTTCTTTATATTCTATGCTTTTAAGAATAATGTTTTCCTTTGGAGTATTTCAAAATGATATCATTTACAATTTTCTTGATCTTTCAATCTATATGTAGGAAAAGGGTAATATGAGCACAGAGACTTTATTCCACTTGTTGTTATAGCCCCAGGACCTGAGTTCAAAATAAAGTTGATCTCTTCCTCCCCAAATATGTTCTCACTCCTTTATTCCTTATTTTAATTCCTTGTAAATTAATTAAGTATTGAGTGAAAATTTTTGGTTTGTTAGCCTCAATGGTAGAAAAAGGGTGGAACTGATGTTCCTGGTGATGCATAGGAAACAAAATAATCCCTGGTGAGCATACGTTAATTTTTTTCTTTAAATTTTGAAGGAATATCCATTGGATTCTTTTATATGTTAATATTGGATCATCTGGGAAAAGATGGCAGACTGACAATGATAATAGGACAGTGCATCTTTTGAATACAAACCTAATGAAAGAAAAAAATTATACATAATAACAAAGACTCCATTATCAGGGATTCAAACCACAGAAATGGCTCATGATGATAAATGAGCCTGGTATCAACATGTGCTCCCTCACTTGCAGCAGGGAACAAGAAGATTGGATAATTGCACCAATGATTAAATGCCTCCACGCAAAAGTGATACATATCATTTCTACTAATTTATTAGTCAAATATCTAATTTGAAAGATAAGGGGGAAGCACAACCTATCTGTGTGCTCAGAAATAGAGAACTGGATATAGTAAATGGTACCAGTATGTGCCACAGCACACTTCTGATAACAAAGCACATGGCTGCTTCTACCTCTCCAGAAACATTTGGAAGGAAGAAGGGAGCACTTAGGAGGGAGAAAGGAAAATGGAAGATACAAAGTTTAGTAAATGCTCAATAATATATCTAGCATATAGTTCTGAAATAAATGTTTCTTCTTCCACCAAACTGAATTTAAAAACGAGGAAAAACTGTAAGAACTCATCTTGCATTTTTCTTACCTGAAAGATACAAGGAACAAGAAAAATCATGATCTAAGCTAACTTAAACGAGAAAAATAAATGTTATAAGATTTGCTGAAGAAGATGGTAGCCTCAGGAGAAAAAGCAAATAGGGCACACAGCAGGTAGTTCCCTGCTCAAAATTCATAGGATTGTCTTACCTTTGTTGCCCTTATTTTTTCTGGAAGAGGAGTGGTAAAATATTCTGGGAAGAAATGGATAGGGAAAGAGAACCTGTAAGAATTAGTTCCAGCAAGATATTAAGGAGTAAAAACGTCAGATGCATGAAAATGGTTTCAGAGATGAGCTGGAGGAGAACTATTTTGTCGACATTTGGGATTGCCTATTCTGAAACCCTCCAGCTATATCAGGAGATAAATTATCCATCTAGAATTGTGGGAACAATTTTATGACCAAAAAAATATAACTTATATGAACAGTATACATGTCTTAAAAAATACAACTTATCCAAAAGAAACTAGAAAGTAGCATTTCATCTATTTAAGAAATTGAATCAATTTTATATTTATTGATCTCTCAAAAAACCTCTAAAATTAGCTGATGTTGACAGTGAATTATATCAGACATTTAAAGACAAAACAATACCAATCTTGTAGAAACTCTTTCAGAAAGTAGAGGTAAAGATAAAACCTCCCAAGCAGTTCTGTGAGGCAAACAAAACAAAAACTTGATGAAGGTATTGCTGATAAATAAATTTACAACCCACTATAGCTCATAAACATAGGTCCATCAATACTTGACATATAAAATGCATTCTTTTTTGTTACTTATACATGACTGTAGAATGCATTTTGACACATCATACATAAATGGAGTATAACTTCTCATCCTTCTGGTTGTACACGATATAGAATAACACTGGTAGTGTAGACATATCTGCACACAGGGTAATAATATTTGATTCATTCTACTATCCTTTATACCCCCATACTCCCTCCCCTCCCTTCACTTTCCTCTGCCAAATTCTAAGTACTTTTATTCTTCTCTCTCCCCCCACCCCTTATTGCGAATTAATATCTACATATCAAAGAAAACTTAAGGCCTTTGTTTTGGGGGGATTGGCTTATTTCACTTAGCATGATATTCTCTAGCTCCATCCATTTACTGGCAAATGTCATGATTTCATACTTCTTTAAGGCTGAGTAATATTCAGCTCTCTGTGTGTCTATCACATTTTCTTTATCCATTCATCTATTGAAGGCACTGATGATGGTTCCATAGTTTAGCTATTGTGAGTTGAGCTGCTATAAAACATTGTTGTGGCGGTATCACCGTAGTTTGCTGATTTTAAGTCCTTTGAGAGTAAGCTGAGGAGTGGGATATCTGGGTCAAATGGTGGTTTCATTCAAAGTTTTCTGAGGAATCTTCTTTCCAGAGTAGTTGCACCAATTTGCAGTCCGACCAAAAATGTATGAATGTACCTTTGCCCCCACATCTCCACCAACATTTATTGTTGCTTTTATTTTTGATAAATTGCCATTCTGATTAGAGTTAGTTGAAATCTTAAGACTAGTTTTTATTTGCATTTCTCTAATTGCTAGAGATGTTGAACATTTTTTCATATATTTTTTGACTATTCATATTTCTTTTGTGAAGTGGAGACATCACAGTACCAGACTTTAAAACTATATTACAGAGTCATAGTAAGAAAAACAGCATGGAATTGGCACCAAAATAGACATGTAGATCAATGGTACAGAATAGGAGACACAGAGTCAAAACCACATGAATACAGTTGTCTCATTCTAGACAAAGGTGCCAAAAATATCATTGCCTCTTCAACAAATGGTGGTTGGAAAACTGGAAATCCATATATAGTAAAACGAATTAAACCCCTGTCACCTTGCATGAAACTCAACTCAAAGTGAATCAAAGACTTAGACACTAGAACAGAGACCTTGCACTTACTAAAAAAAGTAGTACCAAATCTTCACCATGTTGGCTTAAGAACTGACTTTCTTACTAAGACTCCTAAAGTGCAAGAAGTAAAATCAAGAATCAATAAAACTAAAAAGCTTCTTCTCTGCAAAGGAAACAATCAATAATATGAAGAGAGAGCTTACAGAATGAGAGAAAATCTTTACCACCTGCACCTCAGGTACAGCATTAATCCCAGAATATATAAATAACTAAAAAAAAAACTGAATTCACACACACACACACACACACACACACACACACACACAATCAATGAATGGCATAAGGAACTGAACAAACACTTCACAGAAGATGAAATGTATTCTTATGTTTTAGATATGAAATGTCCCCCAAACGTCATGTGTGAAAATGTAAGAATTTTCAGAAATGAAATGATTATGTTCAGTATGACCTATTCAGTGGGTTAATCTGCTTAAATGGTTTAACTGGGTGATAGCTGTAGGCAGGTAAGTTGTAGCTAGAAGAAGAAGGTCACTGGGGTCATACCCTTAGGGATTACATGTTTCTGGTGATGAGCTGAGCTCTCTATTCTTCCTGGTTGCCATATCTTGAGCTGCTTTCCTCCACACACCCTTCCACCATGATGTTCTGCATTATCATGGGCCCAGAGCTATATAGTCAGCTGATAATGAACTGAACCTCTGAAACAATGAGCCAAAATAAACCTTTTACCTCTAAATTATCCCTGTTGGGTATTTTTGTCACAGAAACCAAAAGTTGACTATAACATACATCAAAAATGAGATGGATTTCTATACGGGTAGAGAAATTAATAAAAGAATGAGTATAGGATAAAGCAAGTGTTGCCACATACTACATAATCATGATTTGACCATGAACAGACTAAACTGCACATGTGACAGTGGTCCCATAGGTTATAAAGGAGCTGAAAATTTTCTATTGCTTAGTGCTGTAGTCTGGTAAGTCATAATGGAACATGTCACTCACATGTTTGTAGTGATACTTGTGTAAACATACCTAATGCTTTGCCAGTTATTTAAAATATAGTACAGACAATTATGTTCAGTATATAATACTTGATAATGATACCAAACATCTACTAATTTATATATTTACTATATTACATTTTATTGTTATTTTAGTGTGTACTCCTACTTATAAACAAAAGTTTACTGTAAGTATGCTGTTTTACATGGCAGCAGCCTCAAACATCTAAGGTTCAATGCATCTCTTGACTGTATCATTTTCCATTGTGCTTGATTTAATCTAGTTTGTTTTGTTTATCATGATCCCCAGGCATATGAAATGCCTGTTAATGTTGCCAGTAAGAGGTCACATTGAGTGATTAACCAATATCAACTAGGTTTGTGTGAGTATACTCTATGATGTTTAAACAATGACAAAATCATATAGCAACACATTTCTCAGAACATAACCCTGACAGTAAGCCACACATAGCTAGCTATACAGTAACCTGTCCTGTGAACGGCAGATGGATATATAGGTATTTAGAATAAACTATGTTCAATTTTATTTTGTTTAAAATTTTTCCTTAAGAATTTGGGGATTTAAAAGAAATAACTATCTATAGTTGGCTAGTTGTGGTAATTGGTAACTCAAAATCATTGTACTTTTCAAAACCCTCTGATTGAGAAGGTTATGCAGGGGCAGACTCAGCAAAGCTACTATGAAGATTGTTGATGAACAAATACAAAATGTCAAGGGCTATTTTAAGGAGGGATACTAATAACAATGCCTCACTGTTATTTCACATCTACCTATGCCTTCAGCACTTGGAGACAGAATCAGTACGTATTTGAGAGGGGCAATTGTCACAAACCCACATCTCCAAAGACTAAACCTTTGAGCTATGTCTGCTGGAATCTGATTCAGACAGGGTGAAGTGAAGCTGAGTGGTCAACCAACATGCTTACGCTCATTAAGTCTCGAAACCAGAATCTTGATTTATGATATAAATTTACTTAAGAAGTTAGAGGAATCATAAATAACTTGCTCTCCTTTAAAATACTTAGCAACCTAATTCAACAATAATTTATGATACATTTTTAACTAACCATAACATAAACATGAAAGAAAGCTATTTTCTTATACCTTTGGCTTGTTAGAATGTCATTCTCTTTTCTGGTATCTCAAACTTGCTGTGTCCCATTGATTTATGGAACCTAATATTTAGGGGGAACAAAACAAAACAAAACAAAATACCAGAGGAGGGGACACAAGCAGAATTATGGTACTTCCTTTTCCTCCAAAAAAAGAATTCTTGCTGAAGCCTGGTCTAATGTGATGATTAATTTTACAGAGCTATTCTGGACCAATGTCACTATAGCAATGAAAATAAACTCTGGGACTAGGATTCAGCCAGAGGGGAAAAGTTCATTAAGAAATAAAAGTAGGGACAAAATTGCCCATTAAAGTGGCTAACCAAGGCTGTTTTATGAGAGGATGGATTAAAAAAATAATAGAGGGTTGCCATGTATTTTATAGAGATGAATTCAAATGTGACTCATAGATTCCGGTTTCAATAAAATCCTGTGGAATACAACAGTTTAGTTCCATGGAAAAAGAGGATAGTTAGTGGATGCTATTATAATATTTGAAGTATTCTAACATGAAACCTGACTTGCCCACAAGTTGCAAGAAGTATACCATTAACTTAAGAATTGTGAAAAGAAAGAAAGAAAGAAAGAAGAAAAGAGCATAATTATTTTCTCTGCCTTCAAGCTTGGTCCAAGTCAAGGAAAATCCCACTAAAGATGTTTCTATCTAAATCTGAATGCAAAGAATATTTTTTAGAAATTTGGAACTTGTGTTGTAGCTCTGAGCACTGTGTTGAACATCAAAAGGAAATTCTGCAAGAATGATGTGGTCAATTAGAATTAGCCAACACACAGGAAAGTTGGGTGTATTCCTTGGCTACAGGAGAAGGTAACTGTAAAGTTTATCATTTAAAATAGTGCCATATCTTTCTATGGTGATCCTTTCATTCAATATTAGATAAATATGTGGATAAAGAAGTATAGAGACAGCCTAGATATTGAAGGTTGAGTAGATAATTTATGTATGTTACCTTAGATCCTGCTTTTTAAAGGAATCCATTATTGTTTTATCAAAAAACTACTCAGTCTATCTTTAAGTGTAAGTGAAAGAGTGAAAGCTTTATATCTCATTTTGAAGTTTTTTTTAAGATGACAATATATGTGAAGTACAGCTACTTTCCCTTAAAATGCAATTTGATATTTATAAGTGTTGGTTGGAGAAGCCAAGAGCTGAGGAATCTAGTTTTTAAAACTTGGCTCAAATGAGCCAATCTAGCCAGTATGTAAACAAATCAATTATTCACTCAAGTCTTGGTGTTTATCCACCCTGAGTCCAGCATTGTGCTAGGTTATAAAGAAAGTTTCTGGCCCCAAAATTTATGGTACAGCAAAGATGGGTAGGGGCGTAGGCTCAGTCTTACTTTTGAAGCATAGACACTGAGTTTAGAAAGAAATATTCGTGTTCCTTGGGACGTTTCAGAGGATTTTGTATATAACCTAAAACTGAACTGGTTCTTTTAATGCTAGCTGGGCTATAGGGCAAGAGAGAAATGTGGAGGACTCTGGCCTAGGGCTAGCCCTGCTCCATGGCTAGAGCTAAGTTTGTTGAATAAATGTTGTTAGTGAGCAACCTGATGAAGACAAACCAAATAAAGTAAAATCATCAGACAGAACAATATAAGTAAAATGACCCAGGTATATACAATTCATGGGACAAAAGTTTAGGCAACTAATACAAACTCTCAGTAGTTACTATTTATTAAGTATTTACCATGTATAAGACTCTGCATTACAGATGTCACAGGATTGTATTTATTTCTCGTGAACCCCCTGTAAAGTGGATATCATTTCCAATTTTAGTGAAGAGACTATCATAGCTCTAAAAGACTAAGACCTTTGCCCCCAAACAGAAAATTTCAAGAGTCCCAATTCAACAGCAGGATGGCCTGAGTTCACTGCTGCTAGCAGGGCTCTATAATGAAATATAAGGAAAAAGAATAAACGTGAGACAGCCAGAATACAGAATGAATTATTTTGGGTCAAATTATTATGTGCTGTTTTGGAGAGTTTGGAGGATGAGCAGTAAGGATGGGATCCAATTCCATTAGTGATAAAGCTGAACCTCGAAAATAATGCAATCCGTGAGCTCATTTATCTCATGACTTCCACTTTCGAGCTCTTTCCCTTGTTCATTATGTTTTCTTGTTTGTTTTGAGTTACTTAATCTTGCAGATTAATTATATTTATTACTTTTCAATTGAGCAATATGGTGGAAATGATGCTAGATCAAATTAGAGACCCTGGTTGGAGACTTTGTGGGTCACCAGTGTTTGTCTAGGTTTATCTTGGGCATAGCTCGCTTTCTAGGGCCCCTTCTAGCTCGCTACGTTATTATTACAATCTGTGCCAACCACAGTTGCCTAATATTAACTGTCTGTGCCACTTTTGGATTACTGCTTGGGAAGCAGGACCTGCTGATTTTCTTTCTTTTATTACACATGACCCCACAGAAGGGCAGATTGGCTTGAAAAAATAAATAAATAATGTGGGTTAGTAAATGCTTTTGGGTGCTTATTTATCCTCACTCTTTAACTCACTTCTCTTTATCCTCACAGTCTCAATCCCAATTCCCATCTATTTTGGTTTCAGCTGATTATATTGTTCTTTTATTTAATTTTTCCCTTCCATTTTCCATTCACTTAGAACAGAATCCCACATTAAATGAGGCTCCAGGCTCACTTAAGGATGCATTTTGCAAACCAAATAAAGTAAAATCATCAGTAAATTCCAAATGTTCTATTATGTTTCTTTACACATGTACAAATTCCAGTAAGTCTCCAGTTATGAAAACAATTCTAAGACAAGGATTCCAGATGCGATTAATAATTTTTTAACCATGCCATTTAAGTGTATAAGAAAAATCTAATATGTTCAATTTTGAAGGAAAAAAAATGTTAAGAGACAACTTGGGCTGACAGAGGCCAAACCAGGAATTGTCATAAATATTAGAAAATTCTGAAATAAGGACAAATCAGAATCTATCTTAGAAAATACATGAGAGTGGCAAGATAAATGGTTCTATAGCTATCAAAGCAACCTAATTCAACTTCATCATCGTATATTATATTACAGGGAAAAGATTTCAACAGGATCCCTGATACTTTATCCTGGAGTGAGAAAACTCACCTTGAGAACATTAACTAGCTGGTTAACAGCAGAGCAAAGACTGAACCTGGACCTCAAAACTGTTTAGAGCAACCATTTCACACTGATTTATTTATCAATTCAAGAGCCAATCAGAATTTCTGGCTCTTTTTCTTGATTATTTTACATATTCTATCCTTTGGTCCTTGTTGCCATACAGGTTTTTAAAACTATTACTACTTATTATTTAAAGCACTAAATTCATTCTTTTTTTTTTATTGTTGGTCGTTCAAAACATTACATAGTTCCTCATACATCATATTTCACAGTTTGATTCAAATGAGTTATGAACTCCCAATTTTATCCCGTATACAGATTGCTGCATCACATCAGTTACCCTTCCATTGATTAACATATTGCCTTTCTAGTGTCTGATGTATTCTGCTGTCTATATTATTCTCTACTATCCCCCCCTCCCCTCCCCTCCCCTCCCCTTTTCTCTCTCTACCCCTTCTACTGTAAATCCAGCTGCAGCCTAGCTACGGAGGAACTTCTAGCATAATTTCCTTAAGAGGAGAGCTGCCGTGAACTAAATTCATTCTTGACATATTCAGAGAGATGAGAAGGACAGGATGCTACAAATCAGGGAAGACCCTACTACAAATGTCTCTGAAGCTTTGGGTCAGTTTCCCAAGAAAATGCTCCTGGTCCTAACATAATGGTCAGGATGGCAAGAACATGAGATGCTGGGACCCTTGGCTCCTACCATTCCTTGGTAGGAAAATTGTTTTCAGAAAGCCATCGACAGAGATGCAATTCTTTCTCTAAGCTTCCAGCATCTGTCTTCAGGCCAAGGGAGTATTTCTGGGATTCTTTCAGGCATATATAATGTGCATATTTGTAGGTATGTATGTATATATACATACGTATATATGTATGTATGTATGAAATAATTTTCAAACATTGAATTATTTTTTCTTCTCTATATTTTCATGCTGCAATGTATGAAAATAAAAACAGATCTGGGGCTGGGGTTCTAGCTTAGTGGCAGTGCGCTTGTCTAGCATGTGTGAGGCGCTGGGTTTTCTCCTCAGCACTACATATAAATAAATAAATAATAAAGGCACATCAACAACTAAAAAATATTTTAAAAAAGCATATCTAAACTCATGTAAAAAATAATCTAACATATCACAAAATTCACAAAAGCTGTGTTTGTTGTCTACTTTTAGATTTCAAGCTTATTATTTCCATTTTTTTATAAAATTTTTCTCCCTGAATCTTCTTTCTCTCTCATTCACTGCCATGCCCCCCACATACATATACTCACTCCTGTCTAGTTCCATTACTCTAGCCATTGGCTTAGTTCAATCTCTGTTAGTCTATGGTAGACAAACAACTCATAAGCTTTAATATTCAACTATTGTGCCTTGGTACCTCAAATTTCTATTTTGACTGTTGTAATATATTTTAGGAAGAGAGGAGTGACAAAAAGTTTAAAAATATATTATTCATTCACGTTACAGACAGAAGGACATAAAGGGATTAGGACCCAGGACAGGAAAATCTGAGTAAGTTTTAGAGACAGAGAACTGGTAGGAAGGTAAAGCCAATTGAGAAGTTAGAGGGTTGAGAGTTAGTACTAGGCTGGTTATGGTGGTTCTGGGAGAAAGAAAGTTCTCTCAAACTGAGAAAGTGATATATGTCCTATCAAAATTCATTCACTATATTATTTATTTTCTTAAGGAGATGACAGATATATGTCCAATAAAACATTTATTTCATATTTTTTCTTGAAAATATATAAGTACTGAAAGATGGACTTTTGATTAATAGCTTCAGGGGACAGGTTAACCAAGTCACCTATAGAAAATGTACATTAAGCTACAATAGCATTCATGAACATGAACTTGTTAGTTATATAGCTCTGACTTCCTCCACTTAAACAAGTTCGATTAGATCCAAGCCATCTTCACACAGAACATAAAGATCTTTCTAAATTAATTGGATGGGCAAACTTAATTACATTTCCACAGGTATGTATTTCAATAAAGCAATACAAAGTCATACTCAGTAGAATATCTAAGAATGATTTTAAGACATATCAAATAATGCTGGGATTATGCGTGCATTTTCTATTTCATTAAACTTACAGTTATATTTTACTGTGTTTACTAAATTTTCTATTTCTAGAAGTTTAAAATAATATCTTCAGCACTAGCTTGATACCATTGACCTATTAACATTAATATTAATGGTTCATGTTAATTCCTTTAATTTATTCTAAGAAAATTGGTGATTTCTACTGCCTAATATGTCAAATAATCCTTTATACTATTATCTATCTTATCTAATCTATCTATATCTATCATCTATCTTTTTGTACTGAGGATTGAATTCAGGGGCACTCAACCCCTGAGCCACATCCCTGGCTCTATATTCTATTTTATTTAGAGACAGGGTCTCCCTAAGTTGTTTAGTGCCATGCTTTTGTTGAGGCTGGCTTTGAATTCAAGATCCTTCTGCTTCAGCCTCCTGAGCCACTGAGAGTACAGACATGTGCCATCGTGCCCAGCTCTATGCTATTATTTAGATGTCATAGAAAAATATAACCTTTTAAAAGACCTTTGAAGTAATTACTAGAGGGTCAAATTTAATTCAACCTTATAGGAAGCTACCAATACAATAACTAATATGACAACAGAAGAGATATGCTTTCCACATATAGCTAAGTTTCACATATAACAGAAAATAACAATACCAGTTAACTGTAGACCCCTGAAGTTAACAAATTTCTTCTTACAATGTTAAATACCTTAACAATAATCCACAACCCATGGAGGTATGAAGACATGAATTGGTGTGAATATACTTTATATATAACTGGTGATATGAAAATGTGTGCTCTGTATGTGGAAAAGAATTGTAATACATTCTGCTGCCATATATAAATGAAAAAATTTAAAAAGAAAAAAATAATATACAAGAAAAAAGAAATTAAGAGATCTGCAAATCTTTCTTTCATTAGCATCATGCTTTCATTAGCTTAGGTAATGTTTGAGACCTATGCATTGTCAGCTTGTCAAGTGTGCATGCTGATGTGTGTGTGTGTATGTGTGTGTGTGTTTGTGTGTGTGTGTGTGTGTGATTAAAAAAAATTGCAAGTGTCTTATCCTGAAAAAAATTCTTCTTATACAAATTTGTATTTTAGAAACATTTAAACGGTACATTTAGTTTCAATAAAATATAGCACATATAACCACCTCTCCTCCTGAAGGTTTTACACACTTGTTATTCTTTACTTTTGTGTGCCCTTTATCCCAGCATTTCCTACTGGCTCCCATACTCTGACACAACTGTTACATCTCTACAGAGAGGCTTACCTGCCTTTCCAGTAGCCCTCCAATCACTTTTTTTCAATCACATTTGTTTTATTACTTTTACCCTTTAAAAATGTCCATGTTGCTTCTCATCACTCCTTATGTACTTCACTCATCACTTAATTATCTTTTCATTACAAACTTTTCAAAAGGGAAACTCTTTGCCTCTGCTTTCTTGCTATCTGTGAGCTATTCAAGACCTTGCAACCTGGTTTTGGGCCCCACCATTTGAATAAAAGCATACTGTTTTAGGTGATAATGAATTCCTACACCCCCCCCCAAACTACCAAAAGTTTCTTTATCCTTATCCTATTAGACCTTGAGCATTTTGTCTTTTGGTTCAATTTTGGTAATTTGATACTCTTTCTTTCTTGACTTGTGAGTCTCTGTATTTGCCATATTTTCCTTCTCTCTTCTAACACTCACTTCTCTTGTGCCTAATTCTTTGGTCCACTTTGAGTTGAGTTTTGTGCAAGGTGAAAGATATGGGTTTAATTTCATTTCATTACATAAGGATTTCCAGTATTCCCAGCACCATATATTGAATAGACTATCTTTTCTCCAATGAATGTTTCTGGTGCCTTTGTCTAGTATGAGATAACTATATTTATGTGGTGTTGTCTCATGTCTTTTATTCTGCATCATTGGTCTACATGTCTGTTTTAGTGTCAATACCATGCCATTTTTGTTACTATGGCTCTGTAGTATAGTTTAAGTCTGGTATTGGGATTCCTCCCACTTCACTTGGCTATTCTAGATATCTGATATTTCCAAATGAATTTTATGATTGCTTTTTCTATTTCTATGAAAAATATCATTGGGATTTAAATAGGAATTGCATTAAATCTGTGTAACATTGTTGGTAGTATGGCCATTTTGACAACATTAATTCTAACTATCAAATAACATGAGAGATCTTTCCATTTTCTAAAACATTCTTCAATTTCTTTCCTTAGTGTTCTGTAGTTTTCATTGTGGAGGTTTTTCACCTCTTTTGTTAGATTTATTCCCAAGTATTTTATGGTTTTTTGAGGCTATTGTGAATGGGGTAGTTTTCCTAATTTTCAGTGGATTCATCACTGATATATAAAAATACATTTGATTTATGGATGTTGATTATATGTCCTACTACTTTGCTGAATTCATTTATTAGTTCTAAGAGTTTCCTGGTGGAATTTTTTGGATCTTCTAAATATAAAATCATGTTGTCAGCAAAGAGTGATAGTTCTTTTTTTCCTATTCATATCCCTTTAATTTCTTTCATCTAATTGCTTTAGCTGGAGTTTCCAGGAGAAAAAGACAATCAAAGGAAAAACTAAATCAAAATAAAAACCAGAAATAAACCCAAATGAAAGAGAATATAAATCATATCTCAATAATAATGCTGAATATTAATAGTCTAAACTCATCAATCAAAAGATATAGGCTGGCAGATTGGACTAAAAAATAAGAAACACAATATAGTATCTCCAAGAAACTCACTTTATAGGCAAAGACATCCACAGACTGAAGATGAAAGGATAGAAAAATACACATCACTAACATGACCCACGTATAGCAAGGGGTTTCCATCCCCATATCAAATAAAGTGAACTTAAGCAAAAGTTAGTCAGAAGGGACAAAGAAGAACATTTCATACTCCTTAAGGTAATCATACATCAATAAGACATAACAATTGTAAATATTTATGCCCCATACAATGGAGCATCTATGTACTTCATACAAATCCTTCTTAATTTCAAGAATCAAATAGACCACAACACAATAATACTGGGTGACTTTAACACACTTCTCTCACTATGGGATAGATGTCCCAAACAAAAAACTAAACAAAGAAACTATAGAACTAAATAATAAATCAATATGAACTTAATGGACATGTATAGATTATTTCATCCATCAAGAAGCAAAATCCTCCTCTAAAATAGACCATATCTTCTACCACAAAGCAACTCTTAGCAAACACACACACACACACACACACACACACACACACGAGAGAGAGATACTACCCTGCATTCTATCAGATCATAATTTAATAAAACACAAAATCAATGATAAAATAAAAAATAAAAGTTGCTCCAACACTTGGAGATTAAATAATATGCTATTGAATGACAAGTGGCTAGCAGAAACAATCATGGAGGAAATAAAAAAAATACTTAGAGGTAATGACAACACTGATACAACACATCAAAATCTCTGGGACAGTATAAAGCAGTGCTAAGAGGAAAATTCATTGCATTAAGCTTATTCACTAAAAGAATAGAAAGTCAATGAATAAAAGACCTAACATTACATATCAAAGCCCCAGAAAAAGAACAAATCAACACCAAAAGCAGAAGACAGAAAATAATTAAAGTAAGCTGAAATAAATGAAATTGAAACAAAAGAAAATTCAAAAAATTGACAAAACAAAAGTTGGTTCCTTGAAAAAAATAAAATTAAATTGATAAACCATTTCTCTCAATTTCTTATTTATTCTGCTTCTACTCATTCCCCTATAAAAGTAGCCATTTCTAAGTATACTCCTGACTTAAATCTCAAACTTGACAATCTTAGACATTCCCATGGCTTTGACCGTCACATTAACTCAGTGCTTCCCACCTTGTGATGGTCACGGCATACCCCTTCCATGTTTCCAGTTGCCTTCTGTTTATCTCCAATCAGAAGTGAGCAGCAAAGAAGTATCAGCCATCATTACCTCTGCCCATGCTTGTCATGTCTCCTGGCTCTTTGAAGGCCAATGCCATTCTTCCAAATATCTAGACACAAGAACTTAGACTCCACCAACTTTTTCCTTTCTCCTACAAAAGTCAATAATAAAAGGTTACAGACATTTAAAAATAGCTTGTTTCTGTCCCCTCTCTTTTTATTTCAACTGTTTTTATACTAGTAAGATGATTTCTTTCTAAATTATATTGTCCCTTAAAGTTGATCCTTTTATCTCTTGATCCTAATCTACCCCTCCCCCTAACTTAGCCTTCTGAAAGTGGCACCACTGTGATTACAACATTTTTTAACCCATGAAGTCCCAAGTTTTCAATTCTATGTATATTTGAAGTAGGTGCTTTATAATAGGTGGAAAATCATATTCTATAACTTCTATATCCTTTAATCATTAAGAATAAAATATATTGTCTTATCAAGAGAACACTTGGACAATATAGTATTTTTTACATATATAAGGCATCGTATAAATACAACATCGGGCAAATATGATATGTAGAATGCTGAGACAAAGCAGGTATCAAAAGTCTTAACAAATACTCATTGATAACTACCCAATAATTTAGTTTATCCTAACAAATACTCATTGATAACTAACTAATAATTTAGTTTATCCTAGGATTCAGAATCCTTCATGAGCCAGTCTAACTCATCCATTTTTCAAGACTAATTCCATAACAAAATTATTTAATTTATAACTCAGACAAAGCAGCCTTAAACATAATATGGACCATCAATGCTACCCAGAAATCTTCCACATTCTCAAACTCTATTAACCATAGTTTTTTTTTTTACTTCTATTATGTCAATTCTTTCTCCTTCTTCCCTTCCCACATCCCACAATTCCTGTCTTATTCCTAGTAGCAGACTTTGTTTCCTACTCCATAAAGAAGATAAAGGCATTGGACAGGGACTTTTGGATTCTCCCTGTCCCCTCACAGGACTGTATCCCCATTCTTACCTGTCATCTATTCTTTCCCTATAATTTCAATAAAAGCAGTGAAATTTTCCTGTCCAGCATCTGTCACTCCATCTTATTCTTCATCTTATATTTTCCAATTTCCCTACCATCTTGCTATGCCCTCTCTGTCTTATATCTTCAACCCTTTATTCCTCATCTCATCTTCTCTCCATCTTTTAATCAAGTATATCTTTCTCTTCTAAATCATGACTTCAGTTTCTCAAGCCATATTTAGCTTCCCCATTTCTTACAAGCTAATATTATGGGAAAAGTAGGTCTTATTGCAATATGGTCTTTACTCTCATGACCACACTCAAAGCACAATTGGGACGGTTACTAAGAACTTTATGATTGCTAAATCCAATAGGAAATTGTCAGTCCATATTTCAATTGACATCTTTGCAGCATTTGACATTGTTCAGCATTCTGTCCTTATGGAACCCCTTCCCTTCCTTGCTTTATGTGATACTGCTCTATCAGGGCTCTCCTTCTACACCTCAGACCATTTCTACTTAGTCTCTCTTGAATTTTCCCTTTTATATCTTTTTCCAAATGGTTATGTTTTCTGCTGTCTTCTTTTCATGCTCTCTCTAATCAATTTCATAATTTTAAAATTTATTTTTTGCTAATAATGCCTAAATATGTAATTCAGCTCATATTTTTCTCTGTGTTCTATGATCATAAACTCACTTGCTCTTTGGTAATTAAGTACCACTCAGCATCTCCAACTCAACCTCATAAAAATTTGTTTTATCTGTTCATCCCATCCATCCTTTACCACCATTGAACCGAATAGGTTCTTCTTCCTTGGATTCTACCTGAATGGATGGCACAACCAGCTACAAAGTCACCCAAGCATCCAATCAACCTTCTCTATTAATCCATAAACTTAATAGATCATGAATAGTTTTTCAATCTAAGCTTGCCTAATTACTCCACAACTTCCTGTCTTCCTGTCTTATTCATTCATACTTTAATCTGCATGATGTTCTTAGAATATTTCTGATATGCCCTTCTGAATAAATAACTATCTTACATTCATTTACATGAGTTCTCATTGCCTTCAGAATAGAACCTGTTACAGTTCAAAATAAAGACCACAAGTTTAGATCTTAATGTCCAACAAAGACTCATGCTTTAACGACTTGGTCCCTGGAGGTGGTAGAAACTTTAAAAGGTGAGACCTAAAGGGAGGCCTTAGGTCATTGGGGGCATGGCCCCAAAGGGATTTTTGAGACCTGGTCTTTTATTTTCTCTTTTTCACATTCCAGCCATGATGTGAACAGTTTTTTTTTTTTTTTCCTCTACCATATGTTCCTTGCCATGATTTTCTCCCTCACTGTTGACCCCAAAACAATAGAACCAACATGGATTGAAATCCCAAAATAAATCTATCTTTCTTCTTAGGTTATCTCAGGCATTTTGTTACAGCAACAGAAGGCTGACCAGCACAGAACTCAAACTAATTGACTCCAAATCCATGGTGATTCTTAATGAATTAACTTGGATTCATAATAAAGACCACAAAATAGAACATGGAAAGTAGAGACAAAATGGCAAAACATGTGTTTTGACATGTGTCTACCTTCCCTCAGTTCTTTGTTTGCTCTTGTCTTTGGCTGCATCATAATCTTCATCATTATCATCATAATAAACCAGTTAGTTATTGCAAAGTGTGTGTATATATATGTATATATGCATATATATATACATATATATATATATGAATATGACACAGAGAGAGGTGTAACTAGGTTTTAAAAGTATTTTATATTCATTAGTATAATCCTCATCATTTGCTGTGAAATATGCATTCATATGTATTTTCCAGATGAGAATGCTACAGCTAAGCAATTTCACAAAAAAACTACCAAGGATCAGTAAGCCAGTAAGGGCTAGAAGTAGGTTTTGATGGCTGACAATGTGATCTCAGACTCTGCTCTTTCCCCCTCTTCTTTTTTTACATGTTACTTTTTAATATAGTTGAATAGTTTGGGGATGGAGATTATAATTATCTGGGCAGCTTTTAAGAAATAATGATTGAGCTCTGTCAATAAAAATTCATATTTAACTGATCAGTGAGAAGATCTGACTTTCTGTGTTTTGTAAATTTTCTTAGAGGATTATAATGTCCGTTCACAATGGTTTCAACAAAGCAAATATTTTCCTTGTTTGGTTGTACCTTGAGGTCAGGGTCATCTTCAAATTTCCCATTATATTTCTTCATAGTTTGGACATAGCATGCAAGAACTTGTGAATGAATAGTTATAAACTTTCATTGCATGTCATATCCATAACAATAATCAAGAAAATTCAAGCTGTGTTCATAAGGAGCAAAATTAATGTCTAATTTCAGGAAAAAAAAATGAGTTTTAAAAAACCTCAAAAGCAAAACAAAACAAAACAAAACAAAAAGACCAAAAATACTAAGAAAATGTTTGTTCACAGTCTGGAACTTGAAATGAGGCCCTAAAAAAATAAACAGTTCTTAGGATCTGCGAGAAGCTGTTTGCAGGACATTATTGCAGTCCATTCTCCTGTAAACAAGCCCCACTAAACTTCTAATCGTGGCATTGCCTAAATTATGTTTCTGTAACAACTTGCATAATCCCTCACCCTTTGCATCTCTTTCTTCTCTGTGTAACTGATCCTAGAGAATCCTGACAATGCTGCATTAAATGATGAAACAATCTTTTCTTCCTTTCAATCCAACTGGGAAAGATGTTCTTACACATACTTATTTTTAAAGCCAATGCATGTATGATTTTTTTAAAAAAGGACAAGAAGAAAAATTGGCTAATAAAGTGGAACTTGATTAACTTCTTCCCTATGATACTTGAGAAATACTAAGGCAATGACATTTATAAGCCATGCTCAAAAAATGTTTTTTTACAAACCTTGCCATCTAAATCAGTTACATAGTCCTCTGCCCCTCCCCATCTTGAGTATTTTTTCCAGAAAAGGAAATATATGCTGATGTTCTCGATGCCTCTGAGCAAGACAGACCTCCCCATCAATAATATGTGCAGAAACCCTGTAATTTCTGCAAAAGGAAGATCTGCCTCCAGGCTACAGATGGGCTTAGGGACCTGGCTAAAATGGTTTGCAAAGCAGGCTGTGCCAGATGTTTCCAAGAAAGAACTGGGGAAGAAAATCCAGTGTTGATTTAGAACAGCACCTTTCAATCTTATTTTCTTAGTATCATTATGACATTCTTCATATTGACCCCATGTATATAGCAGTGTATGTAGGGATGTGTGTGTGTGTGTGTGTGTGTGTGTGTGTGTGTATGTGTCTGTCTATCCTTTAAACTATACTCACAAAGTTTTGCAATGTATTACTGGGTCATGAAATCAATTTTGTATGTGTTGACAAGCATTTAAAAAGAATAGAAAAGAAAATATCAGTTTTCATTTTACATGTTAAAGATAAGTACTACTTTGTGCTTTCAGTCGCATACGCTAATTTCTAAAATGTGTAATCTTTCCAGAGTTTGCTAAATCTGAAGAAACCAAATTAAGTAACAATATCTATAGAAGGCGATGTAATAAGCTTTTGCCAACCAGTGAGTCCCAAGAATTTTCAATCATTCAGTCTACAAATATATACGAACAATGCTAATGTTCCAGGCTTTGCTAAGCAGAGGGGAAGAAGATAGGTCCCTATTTCTGAACAATTCTAAGTGTAAAATCTTTCAATGTCTTCTCTGTTCATTGCTTATGCCAATCTGTAACCTTACCTAATTCATACCTACTACTACAATGAAGAATAACAAGCAAAGTTTCAAGAAAAGGCAGACATAACTGGAAAAACACATAGATTGCTGTCTTATCATAACCCTTTTTGTTCTGTTTGGGGATCTCTAACTATGGATGCCCAATAATTTCATGAATCTCCACAGCTAGGAGCTCCCAAATCCAGTACCCAGCTAAGTCCAGGACTCTTGAGCAGTAACTTCTTCTGCCTTATTGAAATGTACCTACCCTGTCTCATTTTTTAGTCTCAGAAATGAGACAAGAGGTTTTGATGCAGTATTAATGGTAATAGTTTCTGACTATGGTACCCTACCAGATAGTATTATCATTTTGGTGGACTATCCCAATAGCATGAGTGCTGTAAATTATTGAGGACAAGCCATTTCATCATTTCAATTTAAGGGATACTGAAGTCAGCTAGATAGATGCTTTCCTCGCCCTGATGAAGCTTTGAGCCTCTCAGCAAAGACAGACTATTAAACAGTAAGTACAATATGAGATTAGCATTAAAAAGGGTAAATAAAGGAGTTATGGGAATTTAGAGCAAGATAATTTAACCAAGTCAACTGAGTCAGCCAAGGCTTCTGAGGCAATGACATTTAAATTGAGGCATATGGATACATGGGCTTTAGCTAGGTGAGGGAGGAAAGCCAGGGAATGGGTCATTATAGACAGACACACTACTTCTATATTAACTGTGTACCTTTCTGGAAAATATTTAAGCCTCAATTTTCATTTTTATAAAATGAAGAAATAAACTATCCTCAGAAAAGTGTATACAAAATGTTTATTGCAGGACCAGTACTTAATGCTCCATGTGGAGCCACCAATAATGGTAGTGATAGTGGTGGTGGTACTGGTAGTGGTGGCAGAGTATTCACACATGGAATACTGATTTACAGGAGGAAGGTTGGATTTATGTGGATGTTTACAGACTGGGAGTTGTGGGAGAACTGCATATCATATGCCTGTCTCATCTGAAGTAAAAGCCATTTGAGCAAGTAATGGCTCTGTGCAAGACTTGGAAATGGGCAAACAACCATCAGAATATAGATTCCAGATTTGAAGACTACACCTCCCAAGCCCAAGCATGATGATAATTGCAACAAGGAGACTCCAGCTAGCATTAGAAGCCCTAGAAGTCCTGTAGTTATAGAAGGTCTCTCTTTAGGGCAGGAATGTGAGTCCTGTTTTCATTAATTCATTATCCTCTAAATTATGGTTGACATTGAGACTTCCTCTCTTCTTCCCAAGGAAATATACATGTTGAAAAGTTTAAATTGAACTGATGAGAACACTTAGATGATGCTCTTTGTCTCCACTTTTGTCTGGTCACATCCTAGGTATTGACAAGGCAATGTGAAGAGAAACCTTTATAGAAATACTAGTAATTGTTCCATTTTGTTAATACAGTGATATGCAAAAAATGACTATGCAATTGAATGTTTCTCAAGTATCAATAGAAATCCACACTCCAAAGACTGTTAATTTGTCTTTTTACCAGAGAAAAGAAATTATGTTTTGATCATTCTTTCTTAACAAAAATACTAAACAGTCCTTCATAAACTCTTTCCACTTAAAGTGTCCCAGCACTAAATAAACCCTGCTCAGTGAATAATAGTGTCCCAAGAATGTACCAAGGCAAGATTCCAGTTATCTGAAACCCTATTTGAAAATCTTTTAATGGCTCCATAGAATCCTAAACTCTTATATAACACTTTGATTCCAACACATATTACTAAATTCATTCATATATGGTTCCCAGATAGTCCAGCTGAACTATATTACTCATGGTTTCCCACATACTACCCTCAATTTCCTGGCTTCCTGCCTTTGTTTATGACTTTGCTTCTATCTGTAACAATCCCCCCCCCACACTCTGTAAAACCCTTTCATCCATCAGAATTATCCCAAAGGGCATCTTCCTTTCAACATCACCAAGTCTTTCTTAGTCTCTAACATTCAATGGAACTTCTTTGCTCATAAACCTCACAAATACTTTATTTGAATGTAATTTTTAGGCTATTTGTGTTTTAAAGTTATTTATCTGCTTCATCTTCTTTTCTATATTGCAAATTCTAACATATTCATAATACCTTAACCTAAAATTCAGTGTAGGGAATGAAAAAATGTATTTAGAGTCAAAGAAATATAATGATATTCTGACTTTTCCATAAACATACTGCATGATCTTGGTCAAATGACCAAATTATATAAAATACATTTCTTCATTCGAAGGAATCTTCTCCTTGGGTACACCTCAACATACTGAAAGGCCCCTGGCATTCAATATTTCCTAAACCATTTTAGGACAAATGCCATCCCTTATCATTCTAATAGAGGATCTGAACATTACCCTATGAGAAATCTATGAACATGTATACACATTTGCTGTTACAAACCTTGCCTTTATCCATTGGGGTTCAAGAGCAGAGGATCTCAAATTATAGTCCGTCTACCCTTATGGGTTCATGAGACTTTTTCAGGATACACAGGAGGTCAAATGTTTATATTCAGAAAATATTTAGCTTTATTTCTGTATTGAGATTTGCAATGATGATACAAAAGTGATATTCAATAAACTACTGGCCTCCTGGTATAAATCACATCTAGGACAGCAAGTCAACACTGCATTCATTATTAGTTGTATTCTCCATTGAAGTACACTAACAGTAAAAAAAAAAAAAAAAGGGAAAAATTAAAAAAGAAGACGAAGAAGAAAAGTCAGTCTTACCTAAAGTTCTTGATGAAATAAAAACTAAAAAACTATGAATTTTATCTTGGGTCATATTCTGTGTATGAAATACTAAATACACATATAGTACTTCTATTGAATTTTGAAGCACAATGGTTGTCTTGAGGGTAAGACTACTTGTGTTTGAGCTGGGAGCTGAATGAATCACTTTTTTTTTTAAATTAGCACACCATTTTTATTTGAAAGAATGACAGACCAACAAACTAATATCGTTCAGATCATAGTTTGGATTTGACAGAGATTTCTTCACAAATGAACAAAGTGAGATGACCAAATCAATAAAAAACAAAACACAAAACAAAACAAAACAAACCCTAAAAGCATTTCTTTCCAAAGATAAAACTCAAGTTTTCAAACAAAAATGAGAATTCTATTAAAAAAATATATGCCACTGTAAGCCTGAAATCTTCTCTAGACTTTTCTGATGATGTCAAGATAATGCTAATAAATATAATTGTAGAAATATGTTGTTCTATGTTATGTGTCAACATTTGGAAGACATGCATAACTCAGTAAGTCAACACTTTTCAAATGACCAATGCATGATTGCATAAAATTATACATGGACAAAAGATTCATTCACACCAAATGAGATCAATGGATTTTAATTGAGCAAAATTCAAAAGTTCATTGATAATGGTTTAAATCACACATTGTAACTATCCTTCATAAAATACCATTTATTCACTTTTAATACGGTATTCCACTAGAATATTCGTAACTATCTGAGGAGGTCATTAAAATACTACTCCCTTTTATAGCTACATAACTGTTTGATACCACATTTTCTTCAACTAAAACCATTTATTGCAATAGTTTGAATGCAGAAGCAGAAATGAGAAACCAGTTGACTTCTATAAGCTGGATAATAAAGAAATAGGAAAAAATTGTGAAATAATGTCTTTTTTATTATTTTTATGTAAGGGAAAAATAGAGCTCTTTTTAAGAAAATGCCATTTATATAAATTTGTAATGAGTTTATTATTTTAAATGAATAAACATTTTAATTTTTTTCTGCATTTTAATTTCAAATATAAGAAATATCTGTATTTATAGCCTAGTCTCATTTAATTTTAGATAAGACTCTCAACGAGTCCTCAATTAGGGGTCTTGAGACCAAAAAGTCTGAGAACTATTTCTTCAGAAGCTTCATGGTTCTCATGTTAAGAACCCCTGCTTCTCACAGAGACAAACCCATGGAGATATAGTCATCTGATCCTTCAAAAGGATAGTAGAAAAAAAATCACCTGTTTAACGAATAATGGTAGCCTGTTTAACAAAGGGTGTTGAGAAAACTGGATATCTATATATGCAAAAGAATAAAACTAGATGCCTACCTCTCACCTTGTACAAAAATGAACTCAAAATGGATCAAACTAGAAATTTGATGAGAAATTTCACTACTGCAAAAGAAAACATAACGAAAACATCCAGCATATAGACACAGAGAACAACTTTCTCATAGGACTCTTTAAAGTTCAAGAAATAATACCAAGAATTAATAAATGGGATGGCATCAAATTAAAAAGCTTCTTTACAGCAAAGAAAACAATTAAGAATGTGAAGAGTGAACCTACAGAATAGGAGAAAATCTTGTCAAGCTACTCTACTGACAGGAGACTAAAATTCAGAATCGAAAATAACTCAAAAAATTTACCACCACCACCACCACCACCACACACACACACACACACACACACACACAAAACAAAACACCACCAACAACAATAACAACAAATAATCCAATCAATGAGTGGAGAAATGAACTAAACAGACACTTCTCAAAAGAAGAAATATAAGTGGCCAAAAAATATATGAAAAAATGTTTGACATCTTTAGCAATAAGGGAAATGCAGATCAAAACCACATTCAGACTTTATCTCATGCCAGTTAGAATGGTAATCATCAAGAATACAAATAATAATAAATGCTGGAGAGGATGTGGGGAGAAAAGAACACTTATACATTGTTGATGCAATTATAAATTAGAAAAACCATTATGAAAATCAGTATGAAAGTTCATCAAAAGACTAGGAAAGAAGCCACTAGCTCTAACACTCTTGGTTTTATCCAAAAGAATATAAGTCAGGGTACTATAGCAGTACATGTAAACTATAAAGCATTATGTTAAGGAAAATAAGCCAGGTTCAGAGTCAGGATTATATATTCCCTCTTATATTTGGGAGTTAGGGGGAAAGAAATAAAAGATGAGGAGGAATTTCATGAAAATAGAAAGGAAACCAGTAGAGTAGAGGAAGGGGACTATGGGAAGGGAGGAGGGAAAGTACTGGGGAAGAAATGGAATGGGTTATGTTTAGAGCATGTACAAATATGTCACAATGAATCCTGCTTATGTATAATTATGATACCAATAACTTTTTAATATGACAAAAAATATTTTTTTTTTAAAAAAAGAGTCCCTGATTTAATAACTTTGACAAGTTAATGTAGACTTTGAACATTGCAGACCTGGGTTCTTCCTTTCAGTTTAATCTTTCTGTAGGAGAAACTTCCTTATCTCATGGAAGTAGGTGACCAAAAAACAAAAACTGTCTAAAGTTACAAAGATAAATGCCTCCTTATTTATGTTTCTCCCAGCATGTCTAAAGATGTAGGTGAAAATTATATTTTTTTAAAAAAAATTGAATTGTAGTTTTGATACTAAGATGAACTACTCTTTCCAAAGAAGACCCTTACACAATTCTTAAGTGAATGTTTTCATGTAATGTCCTCTACACATTTCCCTAACCCCTAATTGACAGTTGTTTTATTTTTTGGCAACTAGTCCTTCATTTTATAAAAATATCATGTATTAAGTAGAACAAAAACTGTGGAGCATGTAGACAACAATTTTAAGGAGACTTTCATGTAATCGGCATGGAGTCTCTAGAAATATTCAATTTGGTGAATGTAAGACTCAATGAAGACTTTGCAGAGCCAAATGAAAAATTTGGCTACAAAATAAACTTTTCTATTATTTTATTGTTAAATGAGCTTAGGGGAGGCGTTCAAAGAAGAGAAGAACTGAAAGGAAAAAGAAAAGAAAGAAGGAAAGGGAAGAGAAGATGATAGGATGGGGTGCTTCTCACTAAGACACTAAGAAAGTAGGAAGACTTACTGATGCAATAAGAACTGATCAAAAGTGCTTCAGGATGCTCCTGTCTTACAGTCCCTCCTCACGTAGGCCTGCCCTGACCAGAAGATAATTATCACCAGACAGTGTTTCTGCTGAGACTTAAAATTGGGTAAATTGGAAAAGGACCTGGAATGCCAAGAGCCGTTGACTCACTATTACCTCCTGGATCTTAGGATCATTTTTAAGAGCAAAGGGTGCCATAGAGCTCTAGGAGAATGCAATTATCTAAGCAGAAAACTTTAAAAAGTTGTGGTGTCTGGAATATGGCTGGGATAACTGGGATTCCTAAACACATGCCAGGAAACCCACGAGGCACAGAGGAAATACATTTTTCCCCCCTAGGAAGACATTTTAGAGGAGAAAAAAAATTCCTCGACTTTAAAGACCTCTCACAATCTGTTCTCCACTATATAACCCATGCCAGAACTTCACATTGTCCACTGATGAAAGAAAATCTTCTTGAGGCTTCTGATTTCTGAGTCTCCGTATCTTTGCATATCCCTTCATAGAGATTGGAGGGAAAGCCTGGTACAGGATCTAAGCATGTCAGTAAGTTCTTCATGCTTGCTTGCCTCTCAGCAGAAGCAAATGAGCAGAGCTGGGGTGTAGCTCAGTGGTAGAGTGTCTGCTTAGCATGTTTGAGGCTCTTGGTTCAGACCCTAGGAACACTCTCTCTCTCTCTCTCTCTCTCTCTCTCTCTCTCTCTCTCTCTCTCTCTCTCATACACGCACAAGCTTATATTTTTGAAAAAATTTTCCCTCCAACAGTCTTGATAGTGTTTCTAATATACTGCTTCTCACATTTGCATATTTCTAAATGTCAGTTCTCATTCTTAAACTATTGCCCCATTCTTCTTTCCATCTTCTCATCTTCACCCCACGCTCATTTTTATCCATGTGTTCAAATTGGATTTTAGCTTTCCTCCAGGCCACCTCCTCATCTGTTCAGCAATTCCTTATGGTCTTCTCACCTGAACTTGTCCAGTGTTTTGCATATTTGGCTTTATTTAAGTCTCTGTCCATGTCATGGTAATTTCACTTATTTAATCAATCTGTATTGAGCAACTGCTGCATATCAGCACTGTTTTCTTAATGGACTAGGGAGTCAGAAAGAAACTTATAGGTACTTGGGGAAAAAACAAAACAAAATAATTATATATTATAATAAGTACTACAAAAATAGTTTCCAGGTATACCTTATTTCTGTGCATTTTGTCTCATCTTGATTTTGAACTTCTTAAATGTGTGGTTATATGTGTCTGTTCTTTTAAACAAAACAAAGAAATCAAGGCCAGAGAGCACCCAATAAACAGTGTGAACAGAAGAAAAGGGATACTAAACCTTCATCTAAAGGCTGTATGTCCAAAACCACATTAGAGGCCACGTCTTGTGTGTGAATGTATCTGGACCAAAAGAGGTGCAAGAAGCTAATTTACTGATGTCCCTAAAAATTCCAAATGGAGTTTTCCTAGCATCTGTGGAATTGAGTATGGCCAGTTCAAAATCATGGACTGTGACGGTAAGCCTCATTAGAGTTGGCAGAATAGATGAAACCTCAGAGACCTAGGATTTCCAAAGTCTTAATTGCAGGCTCTACAGGGTCAACTCAATCCTTAAAAACATCATACAATAATACATTGAATAATGTGATGTTTGGAAAGTCTGTTCTGTCTACGGCCATACCACCCCGAATGCGCCCAATCTTGTCTGGAAAGTGTGTTCTGAAAGGATCGGAATACCCTGAGAAGACAATGGAACTAGTGGTTGGACATGTTGCCTTTTGAGGCCTCTTGTGGTTGGGTAGGCAGGCACAGAGGGCAAGCACAATCAGTGGGCCTCCTGCTTCTTCACTGAAAACTGTGTGTGGGGATCAGCACTGGGGCATGGGATTCTCAGCAAGCATCCCTACCCATCTCTGCCCTTTGGCTCACTATGAAATAGTACAGAGTACCAAGTGTTGTTGGTCCCAAGACAGTTTTATGTAATTTATGCAATGAATCCTTTCCATGGGGCAGGATCCAATTAGGCAACCCAGGAATTTATCCCAGTTTCATCCATGTAAAAATTGAACTACAGAAAAGTTATATACTATATGTTTACATCATACAGCTCGCAGATTCTACCACCAGCATTTCTCGGAGATTGAGAGGGAACTATGCCACACTAGTTATGTGTGTATGTGTATACATATATATGTACCAGGGATTTAACCCAGAGGCGCTGAGCCATTAAGCCATATTTCCAGCTTTTATTTATTTATTTTTATTTTGAAACATAAGTTTGAAGCTAAATTGCCTAGTGCCTCATTAAGTTTCTGAGGCTGGCTTTGAACTTGTGATCCTCTGCCTCAGACTTCTGAGCCTCTGGGATTACAGGCTTGTGTTGCCATGCCCATCTTACTCCATACTTTTTAAAGTGTAAGAAGAAATGCCAAGGTAGAATAGTAAATACAAAGCAATAATTTTAAAATGTTTTTATTTAATGAAAAAGCATTATTAAGATAAGACATCCAATGTAAAAAAAATGTGGCATTATAAAATATAGGAATGTGTATGTGTGAGTATGTGTGGGTTATAGTGTATTCTAGATGGTATGACCTGGTAACGGTCACATGTATAATGTTATATGACAGACATTTGGTGAAAAACAAACTCTTATTTACTATGCAACAATAATTTCTCCATTAGCCCCAATGTTCCCAGTCCTAGAAAATAATAGAATGAATTATTGTACTCATCTAACATTGTACAATTTCTTGTCATGTGACACAATTCTGGCCAAAGAGACCTTAAGGGACATTAAAAAGGGCTTTCTGGGAAATACTTCACTTCCTAAAAATGGAGGGCTCCTAGGAAGGAAAGGTTTGGATCAAACCATGGGGGTATGTCTGGAGCTGTGGCTGCCCTTTGAAATAATGAAGTGACAAAACTGAGAATAAAAAAAACAAACATTAGTGATGGCACAGTAAAAAGATGGGAAAGCCTGGATCTGTCCTTAACCACTTGATTAACCCACAGAAAGTATCAGCTTACAACTATTATTTAAACAATAACTTCTTCTAAAACTCTGGGAAGCACAGCGTAAGTATTTCTTATTATGAGTTAGAAGCATCTTGCCTACTGTTTCCTTTTTTTTTCAGTCTTCACAGAGAGCAACATGTTAATTGTAGGCCTTTGTGAATGTGAAACCTTTCTTCCCCTCCCCCCCTTTCTTTTCCATACTGACCTGGAGTCCTCAGGATCTGGACTTCGCCAGTGTGTTCTGTTAAATAGTGCTCCAAGAAACCACCACAAGGGGCATCCTGTCACTCAAAGAACTGAGACTCTTGTACCACATCTGCCTCTCTTCAAGAACAGCATGAGTTCAATGACAAAAGTCAATCCCATTATGGCAAGAATCTCTAAGTGCACCTAGGTGGTGTTGAGAATAATTTAAAGATAAGCAGAGGAAGTTCAATGGAAGCAGAATAACTTCTTCATGATTCGATATGCAATAAAGATGACTGATAAACCACTTCAGAGCTGCATAGAATTCCGCTCATTTTGTAACTCCTTTCTTCTCGGGACCTCAGGACAAGGATGTAAAGAATGCTCATGTCCACATTGTGCTTAGGTATTACATATGTGAACAAGTTAAGGAGAAGCTCATTCGCTGTAAGGCTCGCCACCCACTTTGTGTGTGGTGTGTGGGTGTACTCAAACAGTATGCCTATTTATATTCAATCACATATGGACGCTATATATGAATTAGGTATCTATAATACAGATATTTTAAATATTTGTTTACCACCAAATGTTTAACTGGGATTTCCATGAATAGAATAAAAGATGTATATGCTAAATATATATATATAGTCATGTATGGGTATTTGGTTCAATTTACTATTATTTCTTTTTATGTAACAAACAGAAAAAAAATGCTTAACTAAATTTTGCCCATTTCCATTTCCTGTAGCATGAAACAATATGCTCAACACACAATGAATATCATTTTTTTAGGTAGAAGAAGAGGACATTTTCTAGAGAGAGAAGGAACCCCAAATTTTCTAATAAATTGTTACAACGGGAAATTATTGTTCATTGTTTTTGTAAAAAAAATATTTTTGTGTTTATTTTAAACCCAAAATAAATGTAAATATTTTAAACAAACAAAAATATGCCAGGGATAACAATAAACTATTTCTGAGTTGGGAAGAGAAAGAGCCTGCCAGGAGTAGGCATGTGTATTTTTAAGCACATTGCCTCAAAAAAGCGACATGTCGGGATGTTGCATCTTTAATTTTTCTGTTAATTATGGATTGAGCATTGTTGTGAATCTTGTCCTCAAAACCAAGCTCAGAAAATAAGAGCAGATGCTCATCCCCAGGTTTGGCTCATATGGGAATTGAATGGAACATATTGGTTTATAATTAATGTAATTTGTTGGATTATCTTTTGTGAAGGAGCGAAGGTAAACAACCTTGCCGCATTGTAGTAATATCTTCAGAGCTTGGAGCTTCTGTAGGTATGGAGGAGATTAAAAAAAGGGGGGGGGGGCTGGGGATGAAAAAGGGGGAAGAAAGTTCTTCCTGCTGGATTACAGGAAATTTGGAAAAGTCTGTCACATTCAGACAAATTAAGTTAAAAAAAAATTAGGTGAGAGAAGAGAATCTAAAGCTAATTACAAAGAGTGTGTAAAATGAAAGCCATTGGTTCTACAATGGAGAATTTTGATAAACTGAATTCTCTTTTTTATTTGTTTTAATTATTGTGGAATAACTATGGACATGGAAAAGAAAAATTCTCCCTCTAAACAGAAAATTGGGCACAACATGAAGTTCACTGATCTAGATATTTACCTTTTTAAAGCCATTCTGTTATTAATAATATACAATGACATATTTCTAAGATGTCTTTATTTCCTACTCCATTCTCTCAGAGGTAGAGATGTTTATCTTCATTTTGAATAAATTGATTTGTGAAATAAAAAAGTAACTATAAATCTTTTCTACACATAACCAAGGTAGGATGTGATTTTTCCCAGTCATGCTAATCATGAGTACACAATGTGTAGCTTCAGATCCTTGACTATCTTTGAATATTAATTTTGATATTGTATCACTTGAGTTTTCATCTTGATATTTTTCTGTACATTATAGACCATTTAAAAATTGAATTGCTTAGCTTATAAATCAAATAGTAAGTTTGAAACTTTCATTAATCTTCTGAGTTAGAAGGAAAAAATAAATTTTAATTGCCTATTCACTTTTTTCCCCATATTTTCTTACATTTGATTGCTAAAATTAAATTATTCTTTTCAAAAATCTCTTAACTAGAAACCTAACTTAGGGCCTTAGAAGTCTTGAACCAGTAATTTGGAAAAATATGGGTGGTAAATGGAAGAGTAAAGATATTTTAAATTTTTTATATAAAACAAACTGTATAATCTTTTAAAAGCAATTAGATAAACAATATTAATCCTCTTATTGTGTGAAATGAATTATCAGATTTCATCTTAGAAGTTATTTCCCCTGGAAGCATTTTCAGACAAACATTCCTGCCAAAGAGTGATTTAAATGCTTTTTTTTTTTTTATACTTGTATAATGCCCAGTTCTTCCTATATGCTATTATTTACCATATCCTGGTAGAATTGTTTGTCTGTGTGTCTCCTCTACTATACCATGAGGTTTTTAAGGTAAGCATCTTCATTTTATTTACCATTATGTCAGTGTCTGGGCCTTATTGCACTCCAGAAGAGTTTGTGAAATAATGAAAGAAATGGGGTATTATTTGACCCCAGGGATCTAGAGAATGAGGGTAAGCTTTTAACAAACTAGCATCAGTGACTATTATCTTTATTTTAAAATGTAATCCCATTTATGGAAGTCCAGGGAAACCAGAGAGATGACTAAAAAGGTAATATTAAAATTCATGCATGTTTATAGTTTTCTGTTGTAAGTCTGGCAGGGCAGGGGGAAGGTCTCATGTCATTTAATTTACATATATCTGTCATCTATTGAAAACCATTAGGTGCTGAGAGGCACACAGTGGAATTGCTGAGGATAAGTTCTGCTTTGAAATTAGAAAAATACAGCTAATATGAAACATCAGCTACCGATAAAAGATAGCATATAATTAAATATTAAACTGTGGGTATATGCTTTCTTAAACTTCTCTTCCAGAAGAGAAGCATTTTAGGGCCAGGATTAGCAAGTAACTTGGCAGGGAGATTTAAAAAAATAAAAACATGACGTATGTAGGTGAGCATTAGCTCTGGGCAGGCATCATGGTAGATGCCTTCATATAGACTCTCATTTAATTCCATTGTGTCTTTTAAAGTTAGGCATTTTACCCTTTTCCCATATAAAAGAAAAAACAAAAATAAATAAATAAATTCCCCAAAGTAATATCACTGACTAATGGCATAAATGGTTTTGAATCTTGTTTCCTTCGCAATGCTTTGTGGTAACAGTTATAAAAAGGAACAAAGAAATGAATTAAATATTATCCAGTAAAGGAAAGGGCAGAAGTAAGCATATGAAAAAGAATTAGCCATTTCACTAAAGATAAGAAGTGGAGAGTATCAAGAAAGAAATAAAATGACTTGTATCAAAAACTGCAAAAAGGTAAAAGGAGACTAGATTTGCCATTGTGTAGGACAACAAAGAGGGTTTTTTTTTTGTTTTGTTTTGTTTTTTTTTGTTTTGTTTTGTTTTTTTTTTTTACAGAGATGGAGTGAAGGGGGATGAAAAGTATGTTTCAGAGGAAGGGTCAGAAGTGCTGAGGAGGGGCATCCTAGGTAGAGGTCTGTCATAAAAATAAAGTAGGTAGAAGGAGACTAGCAGGAAGTGGTGGTAAGGTCAAGCAAAGGTTCTTCCTCAAGATGGGGAGATGATTACAATTGAAGCTGGGAGAGTAAGAAATGAAATGGAGATGAAAAGAACAAGTGAGAGGCAAAATACCGCAACCTGGTGTATCAGGGGAGGGATCAGCACTTCTGAGACTCTTCTGAAACCTCTGAAACTGGGAACATGTGAAGAGATGTCTGCAGAAGTAGAAGAAAAGAGGGTGCTGTGAAGGTGGGGATTAATGAAGGATAGCCTCAATCTATTTATTTTAAGAACAAGGTGAGCTCACCAGCTTTGAAAAGGAGCAGGGAGGGAAGTGTTGAAGGCTGGAGGAGAAACAAAGTCTGTTGCAGCTGAAATGGGAAAAATGAACATTTTCCTTCCAAGGATCATCTGCATAAACCTAACTGCTTATAAGGTTATCTTCCTGATCTAATACTATACTGATTATTTGGCTCTTATAAATCCCCAAAGGACTTTAGAACAATCTGGATAGCATGAAATGACAAGGTCTTCAGAGAGAGAAGAAAAAAAAAAAAAGGAAGAAAAGAGAAGGAAAAAAGTGGACAGATTGACCAATATAGAAATTCTGGCCCTTTTCCAAAATTACAGCATGTCATTGGCAAAATTGGAAGTATGAGCCAGATCTCAATTCAGTTCTATTTCTGCTACACTCCACTGCCTCTCAGATAACATAGGTATTTACGTATATATTAAAACAAAGAACTATTTTGTAAAGTTATATTATATTTTTAAAATATGGTCAGGAGCATCTCTAATATCTAGTTTATATAAGCTTCACTAGTCTATTTTGTTTTAGGAAATAAATAATTTGTTTTCAAGAGTCAAAATTCTTACCAGATGGTTATTTGCAATTGTAAACAATAAAGATCTACTAACCTCTCATCCCTTGAGACATATGTTCATTTTTTTAAACCACTGAATGCTATTCAATCTGAACATTTTAGTTGAGAACTAAATCAGATATGAGAAAAATTGAGCAGTGAATAGTGTCCAGGCAAGTGTGTGATGTAAGCCGTGATTATTTGAGGGAATTCTCTTCTCCTGAATCTGTGCATCTCATATGGCCAGGAACCCAAAATTCAATTCCCAAATTCTTAAGTCCTGGACCTTCTACATGTCACCACCATTTTCAAAACGAGTATAAATCGCACGGAAGATACTTCGATCAAATCATCCTTCATTATTTTCTTGACTTTGGGCACAAATTCTATTTACAATAGATGATTTACATGTAATGCTAAGAACTTGACCCTGTTTCCTCTTTGCACCCCAACAACAAAACAATGTACAACAACAAAAGACACTTTTAAACAAGATGGAAAGATTAAAGTCTTGGGGAAATATATGTAATAGATTTATCAAAAAGTAATATCAACTACAAGGACTTTTACAGATTAGTATGAATAAAGACCAACATTCCCATAGGAAAAAACAAAGGGTTAAGTAAATGCTCAGGTAATAAAGAAATGAGGGATCGGTTTATCTGCAAATGCCATGATTTCATCTTCTTTTATTGCTGAGTAATATTCCATTGTGTATGTATGCAACTTTTTTTTTATCCTAAAATCATAGCATTTTCAGGTAAATGGATGGAGTTAGAGAAGATAATGCTAAGTGAAGTTAACCAATCCCCCCAAAAAACAAATGCTAAATGTCTTCTTTGATATAAGGAGGCTGATTCATAGTGGGATAGAGAGCAGGAGCATGGGAGGGATAGATGAACTCTAGATAGGGCAGGGGGTTGGAGAGGAAGAGAGCGGTCATGGGGTTATTAATGATGGTGGAATGTGATTATCATTATTATCCAAAGTAAAGGTATGAAGACACGAATTGGTGTGAATATAATAATGTATACAACCAGAGATATGAAAATTGTGCTCTATATGTGTAATAAGAATTATAATGCATTCTACTATCATATATAAATTTTTGAAAAATTAAATAAAAAAAATGAGGTATCAGAACAGAACACATGATATCCTCACCTTCAGTAGTAGCAAAGAGAACACAAATACAGAACAATGAATTATTACCTTTTGAGAGGAGGAGGTTATTGGGGATTGAACCCAGGGGTGCTTTACACATTTTTACTTTTTATTTTGATACAGGGTCTTGCTAAATTACTGAGGGTGGTGACCATCCTGTCTCAGCCTCCTGTCACTGGGGTTACAGGTGTGTACCCCAGTACCCAACTCAATGAAATCACTTTTTGAATAGTAGATTCTTAATTATCAGCAAAATACTGATTGCTAGTAAGGATGAAGAAAATCACATGTTAATGTACTGCTGGTAGGAATTTGTATTTATTAAGTTCTATGGTAAGCAATTTGGCAATATATGTCAAAAGTGTTTATATGCTTTGGCACAGAGATTTCTCATACAAGTGTTTATTCTGAAAGAGTAATCAATCATGCACTCACATATATAGAAAAGTATAAGCACACAAATCATTATAGTGAGGTCTATAGTAAGGAAGACTGAGAAAAGCCTATATTATCTACCAAAATGTATTTTAATTTAGAATTTCTATACCATGGAATTATCTATATTCCTTTAAAATCATTATATATATAAACACATACATATATAAATTTATATGAAAAGTTCTTTTTGATACATTTTAAGTGTACAAAAGTTTGAAACATTTAATTATATCAAAATATCATGTTTTACACTTTAAATATATATGTAAACATATATATATTATATATAAGATCATATATTAAATAGTATACTCCTATGTACAGAAATTTATACATTCAACTCTAAAAAGAGGAGAAATCTAGAACATGTAGGTTGCGCTTTCTTATAAAAGTGTAATTTAAAGTGTTCCTTTTAATACTTCAACATAATTTCTATATTGCCTAATTTTTTTGGATATTTCTTCTCTTTAAATGCTTCAGATATAATCTCAATCAGGACTAGAAGGAAACGGATATGCTATCAGTTCTTTCACTTTCAATTATAGCTGATAAAACAGGTTCAGAGATATGAAATGTCTTGGTTAGGCTCAATGAATCAGTCTTCTTAATCTCAGGACTCTTTCTTTGCTATCAGACTGCCTGAACATGAGTAACTATACACAACAAAATAGCTAATTTAGATGCTTGTAAGTTGATGGAGAGGAGGGTTCACTTATATTGTACTTCCTGCACAGTTTAACTTCCATGTGTATCAACTTCTATTGAAAAAAGAAAGAAAGAAAAAGAGAAAATAAAGGAAAGACCAAAATTAACTCAAGGAAGATGCATTTAGAATACTGAAACCACAGAAGTTAGCAAAGATCCTGAAAACTCTTCAAAATTTGAATTTGGTATTTTGGGGAAACTTTTTAAGCCGTATGAAACATATAGGTCACAGAATCTTTAATTAAGATACAACAACAGCAATGGATTTTGTGACCTGAAAGCTAGATTTAATGTCATTATTGGACGACATTTTCAGTTAAAAGATGTGTTTTTCTAATGAGTCACAAACGCAACTGCTATAATAAAAGCCCCATGCCATGTTCACAAGAAAACTGTTCAAAGAGAATGAGAAGCTTATCACAGATTGACAACTTTCTGATATGAGATGTTCAAATTTTCATGTACTTATAAATTAAGAAATACTCAAATGAAGTGACCAGATGTTCAGCTTCCTTTCTGGAATTTCAAATGTATGTGTGTGTACGCATACGCCAAAGCCATTCCTCCAAAGAGCAGAGATTTCTCATCAGAAAATGTGTGCCTTCTTATGCTGTCATCAGCCTTCATTTATTATCCACAGTGCCTACATTTCAACACTTTGCATTTTATGTCTTCTTTTATATGGATTTCAGAAGTCATTCTGAAAGAAAAGGAACTGGCTTTCTCCCGCTAGAGTTCAGAATGAGTTCCTGAAAAATACTAAGTAAAAATTTTTGAGAAACCATTCATGAAACCTCAAAGGAGTTTTAAGATCACTAATTTTTCCACATTTGTACTCTAGAAGTCAAAGGACTTTGACCGTAGATGAAAATTAGAAATTGGTGACAGCTGGGCACAGTGGCACACGTCTGTAATCCCAGCAGTTTGGGAGGCTGAGGCAGGAGGATCAAAAGTTCAAGAGCAGCCCGAGCAACTTAGTGAGACCCTAAGGGACTTAGTAAGACCCTGTCTAAAAACAAAAAGTAAAAAAAGAACCTGGGGACATAGCTCAGTGGTAAAGCACCTCTGGGTTCAAACCCCAGAACCACACACATACAAAAATGAATAAATAAATATATACATACATAAATACTAGGGGTTAAAAAAATACTAGGGGTTGAAACCAGGGGTGCTATAGCACTAGGCTATAGCCCCAGCTTTTAAATATTTTTACTTTGAGACAGGGTCTCACTGAGTTCCTCGGGCTGCTCTTAAATTTCCATCCTCCTGCCTCAGTCTGCTGAATAGCTGGAATTACAGGCCTGTGCCACTGAGCCAGGTAAAACTCTGCTCAATCCATATATGTTCCTTTCATGATTTTTCAAGTGTCAGTTCTCTAAAAGAAACTTAAGTTTACCTGATACCACAAGTACCAGGAGAAAGAGAATATTTCTCAGAAATGAAACCACAGCACAGTTCAAATAAAAATTCTTATAGTGGGTAGTGACACACAATTGAGACTCTCTTGTGAGTCCATGTGACTCTTTGGGAAATACATGTAAGGATGATTTTCATGATAAGCTTGCAATATGGTCTTCAAAAGTTCAGAAATTGGCTATTTTTTAATTTAAAAATAGCACATATTAATAAGTTATAGTCATGGTAAAATCTTCCCTAAAAGCATTTTATAAAAGTCATTGCTGTTTTATTTCTAGCCTTTTTTGATCCACAACCAAACCTTTATTTGTCAAATTTTGTCAGAAAGCAAATGAAAAACAAACCATTTCTTGGCTAAGACAATGAATTCTTGGCAATTAACATAATAAAAATAAATTCACCTTACAGTGATTTACACTCTACCATAATAGGGCAACAGACTATTTTTCTTATATTGTCATTCTCTTTAAAAATGTATCTCCAGTAAGAGGCAAAACACATTATTTTATCTTTATTTATATAGTTATAGGATGTTTAAACTTTCTAACTCATAATGCTGCATTCCAGAAGGAGAAGTCTAGTCTAGACGGGCCTCCCTCTTAGGTTGACTAATTAGAGAATAAAGAAATATTTTCTCTGAAGACTATCCCAATCTAGCCCTGTTTATGGCCAAAATTCACCTCTTACAACTTCTTAACAGTTGTGTTAACACAGCATGTTTCTGGTCGTACTGTTGGAATACAAAAGTTAGCTTATAAAACTGATGACAAGTTAGAACAGATTAGAAAACCAAATCTGTATTCACAGGTTCCACATCCACTGGTTCTTCCAACTGAGGGTCAAGAATATTCCCTACCCCAATTGAATTATTGAACACACACAAACATTTTCCTTGTCATTATTCCCTAAGCAAAGCAGTACAACAAGTACTCACATATAATTTTTATTTTATTTTTCATTATAAATAATCTAGAGATATTGAGAATATAAATAGGCCACATACAAATATTTTCCACTTTAGATAAAGGACAGAGCATCCATGGATTTTGGTATTGGCAGAGGTGCAGAAACCAATTTCCCAGATACCAATGAATAGATGTTTTCTTATGTGAAAGCTAGCTGTAAGTAAAACCTTTAAGAGTTGGGGTATGGAAGAAATTTTCTGTTCAGGAGTGGTGATGAGAAATGGGAACCCAGGCGCTCACTGATCAATATGAAGGCTTAATGAGAACCCCAAACCCAAGATAAGAATGCGATTCTGGCAGTATAACTGAGGAAACATGAATATAATATTCATGAGCTCTGTCTCCTAGTTTGGGCTCATCCAGCCACTTTATCTAGGTCTTTGGTGGGATGTTATCTTCTTGTACTATCTGCCACCAAACGTAGAGAAAATAGAAAGTGAGCAGCTTCTAGTGTACAAGCAGTGGGTAGGTCCTTAGGTGTCAGCTAATCGGGAAGCCACTGATAAGGTTTCATGGAAGGATACTTCAAGGCACGCTGATGAAATTAAACCGTCTCCTCTCCTGAGGACAGACTTTAATTTCCCTTTTCTCTTGTTTCAATATTTAGAAATTGTGACCTCTCTCCTCTTGTATTTATTGTGTTTGAAAAGTTTGAAAAGAACTGAGCTCAACATCTCTTGAATAGTAGAAGGGATAATGAAAGAACTGAGTTGGTAAGGAGCAGGCAAGAGAATTTTCAAAATGAAAGGAGGAAGGACAGAGGGAAACAACAGAGGGAAGAGCATAAAAGAAGGAGGAGGGGGAAGAAGAAAAGATAGAGAATGAGGCAAGAACCAAGGACCAGGGAAGATGGTGAAGTACTGAATATATCACTCCAAATTTAGAATTTTCCTGATATCAACTCTTTAGACATTTTTTTAAAAATTGGGATTTTGTTTTCTTTTAATCAGGCAGCATGTGAAAACTAAAGAAAACAGGAAAGAGATGTAATAAAACCATCTTGTGTAAGTCAGGGTCCAGTTAGAAGACAAATCACACCAGTTAGTCAGAGAATGTAATATAAAGAATTGTTAACTAGTTGTGAAGTTGCTAACTCAACAAATCAAAGGATAAAAAAGGGACCACTGAGTTGTAGGGGCAGCAGCAACCACAAAAAGAACCTATCATATTTTAGGCTAAAGGAATAAAGTCAAGAGGTTGACAATATTAAAACTTTGAAATAACTTCAGACTCTGCAGAGGAACCCTCCTCAGCTGGTGCTGGTGTCTGAGTGTCTGACAAGGCTGCTTCTCTGTGTGCTGGATAAACTGTGAAGTAGATTCAGAGGTGATTATAGGAAGGCACTGCAGGGTGGAAGAAGTGCCACTGTGGTGACACAGGAAGAGCAAGCAGACTGAAGTCCCTGAGAAGGTGAGGCTTGCTGACTGTGATGGGATGTAAGCCTTTCACACTCACCCAGCATCTCCCACTGGCTGAGCCTGAGACACAGCTTAAGAACTGGCACACAACCTTTAAAAAGTATTCTTTCCAATTATTCACTTCTTAATTTTGAGGAGTTTTTTTTTTTTTTTTTTAATCAGAACCAGAAAGTAGGAGGAAAAAAACTTCTAACATCTTTTACCACAGTTATAACCTCTTTTAAAGAAATCAGATTATTAAAAACCTAGATTTATTTTTTTAAAGTAAACACATTATTTAAGTTATAGAAAATGTCATGGGATCCATTATAGATCTTTTTTGTTTACTTTTGCTCTTTTTCAACAAACACTGAATATCTCACATGTCAGTAGCCGTTCTCAGGTGCTTGATATATACCAGGGAATAATACTGTTGTTGCATTCCTAGAATATGCTCACTTTTACAAAGGTGAGATATCAACATTCAGAAATAACCAATAATCAATAATCAATTTCATAAAGAACAGATCAAGTACATAGGTAGCAATTTCCTGAGTTGGCAATTATGATAGCAGGTGCTTTCAGAGGTGTGCTGAGGTTCTGGAACCATGTTCAGGTATATCTATTTTTCTTTCTCACTCTTAGATACAGTTTCCCCCAACTTCTTCCTGCATCTCTAAATAGAATTAGAGAGGTATTGTATGTGATCCAACATCCTATGAAACCTGCCATTGAAATAAGTCACACCTAACAACCACATCATTAAAAAAAAAAAAAAGCAAGCCATAGAATTTTCCTCTTTTAGCATCTACTGCCCCATAAGATGCAAGGATAATTTAGTTTAAATGAGGGAGAGGGAGAGAGAGAGACAGGCTTCCTTTAAAAATGTTAATTTATGTATCTTTCTACTACATAGTAATAGTTTACAAGCTCAAGTTTCTTTTCTAAGCCATTTAAAAAATCATCTCTGTAACTCTATGCCAATCAAAAGATCTGTTCTAATTTATGCTTAGATCATATAGTGTTTCTTGGAACCACCATGGTCACATTAAATTTATCTTCCACATTTAATTTTATAGATATATATTCAGAGAAATCTCAATATAGCAAATTTGAATTGTGACAACCGCCCCTACAAATTCAAAACCCCTTTCTCATTGACCATAGAGGAACCCAAGACACAAATGCTATGGTTTTAGCATACTGTGAGGAGGCATGATCTTTAAGATTATAGAAATAGAAATATTTACACGTAAACATAAATCTTTATCAGCAACTACCCCAGGCCTTTATATAGTAGGTGCTTCTTTAACGTCTGCTAGTCACATTATTTTCTTTACTTTTAAAAATAAATGAACAAAGTTCTCCAGTATTTCTCAGCAATTCCAATATTTAACTGCTCTCATGCTTAAGCCATTCTTGTTACCAGTAATTCACCTTTCCAGGCTGCCCCCCAACGGCCTGCTGCACACAGGCAGAATTGTGTTCTTAATTATTTCTCCTCTTTTTGTGTTGCTAAGACCAGAAGATCTAAAGTTGCCTTTTGGTAGACGATAAGGAGAAGGCCACCCATTGCCTGGCATATCATTCTTTAATTGAGTTTCCCAGAAGGTAGGTCTCAGCTCTTTATTCTGAGACATATTGTGAATGTGTCATCTAATTTTCTATATGATTAGATGACATCTTACCCTGAAAGTAAAGACTCTTCTTAATCTCATTGGAGCCTCCTGCTCAAATCAAGTCTCCATGTCTGCAGATATCTTCTGAATCACCACCCAGAGCCATTAAAGCCCAAACTCCACCCGTCCCTTTCATTTGGCAGTGCCATCTCAAGACTGGCTATTGACTAGAAAGTGTAGGTCAGAAAAAAAAGGAAGTCAACAATAGGTACATCTCCATGTACATGGTCACTGGAGTAGTTACGAAGATCTCAGCTTTGCTTTTAGAAGATTCTACCTCAAGGGCATTAGTGCTGACTGTGAACCTCAAGGATCCTGTCAAATGCTTTTCCTTTTCACCAATAGAGACTTAGCTTCCTCCAGCTGCCAGCTATAGGCTATTAAATGCAAACTACATTATAATAGCATTTCTCCCTAATACAAAACAACAGAAGCCCAATTTCTGAGAGAAGCCTTGGTTTCAACTTTATCCCTGAACTATTTTAGATTTTCATGAAGACGAGAGCATTGGTCAGTTATTATCTTTTTAAAGCATTTGATCTAATATTGGATTATCTTTTTATCCTAGGACAGCATTGGCAAGGCTTTACATTATAATATGAACAAGAAAAAGAAATGCTTTATGTAAATAAAGTCTTGTTGAATTTGGTGTTTTATTTTCTAGTCCTAAGGATGGACTGCCTATTCTAGGAGTGGCTGGAAAGTGGGAAGCAGAGGAACTTGAAAGGAAAACAGATTCAGAGTCATGTTTAGTAGGCAAGATTATTAAAAATAAAATCCTTTTGTAGCCTGTCATCTTGATGTTATGAAAACCAGTAGCATGTTTTTTCTCCTTTTCAAATGAATTTTGTTTTTAATAAGTTTGGCTAAAAGTATAAATGCTTTTGGCGAGGTCAACTTGAACTTGTGGCTTTTCTTAGCCATTGGGGTCTACACCTCAGAGACTTTTTTGTTTTTATTGGAAGTTTAAATTTTGTTGACTGAACTGGCAGTTTCTTTGTACGAGCACTGGCGTCCTTTAATGTTTTCTTTTTTTGGTCTCTTTTGCTGTTTAAAAGAATGACTTGAGGATAAATTTGGTGCCTTGGATAGATAAATAAATCTGACAAAATTATAAATGACTCATTTAACTGGAGCAGGAAGGAGAAAATAATAGTGAATTAATTCTAAAAAGAAAACACACCCCTCAGAAAAATTTATAAAACCCTAACAAAGACAAAAGAAGCTACTTTGGGGAAAAAAATTAATATTTTAAGGAAAGGAAATAGTCAACTTTTCCTTATGGTAAAAACAGTTAACCAACCAAACACATAAAAATAATAACATGAAACCTCTAAAAAATAATGTTGTGATAATTTCTTCACATCTGATATATAATAGTTAACTTACTATCTTGAGAAATATTTCATGCTTTACTTATGTACTAATATATTTAGTATGTTAATAAAACAAAAATCATAAAATTATATCTTTTAATTAAAAACCCATTATAAACAAATCATCAAACTTATTTGTGATTGTAAAAAGAATGAGTCATAGAGACCATAACTTGACTGTGAAAAAAAATTGTAGACTTTACAGATTTAGACTGCTGAGGAAATCAGGCCTCAGTTGTATGAAAATATGAATTTCTATCTGATGAACATAATACACAGGAGCTCATAGAATAAATGTGCATTCTCAGATTGAATGTATCCATGTAATAATAATGATAATAATAATAATCATGTAGGATATGTATTTTCTTAACTTCCTGTGTGAGTTAGAGGAGAATCTTCTAAAAAAAAATAGACAAAAGTCCCTGACTTTTGTTTAACTTATAATTTTGCCTCGGGCTGATTCATTTTTTTGCAACTATTTTGAGGCTTGGGGTGTTCAGATTATTCAGCATTTACTGTAGGCCAAACATAGTAACCACAAGACTTTGTTCCAATTCTGCACTCTGCTTAACAAGAAGTCACCATATATAGTATTCATGGATTATCCATTTGTAAAGAATATCCGACTAATATTTAAATAAAAGAGCATGTTCTTAAGGACTCAAAAGACACCGAAGTAGTTTAAAATTCAGAGTAATAGCCTGGCATGGTGGCACAGACCTATAATCCTAGTGGCTCTGGAGGTTGAGGCAGGAGGAGTAAAAGTTGAGAGTCTCTCTGAGCAACTTAGCAAGACACTGTGTCAAAATAAAAAAGTGCTGAGGTTGTGGCTCAGTGGTTAAGTGCCCCTTGGTTCAATTCCTGATATGTATGTATGTATGTATGTATGTATAAATAAATAAACGGATAAATGGTGATCCTGAGTTTTTTTTTTCATTGATTGTTCAAAACATTACAGAGCTCATGATATATCATCTTTCATACATTTGACTCAATTGGGTTTTGAACTCCCGTTTTTACCCCAACTACAAATTGCAGAATCACATCTGTTACATACTCACAATTTTACATAATGGCAAATTAGTGACTATTGTATTCTGCTACCTTTCCTATCCCCTACTCTCCCCCCTCCCCTCCCCTCCCCTCCCATCTTCCCTCTCTACCTCTTCTGCTGTTGTTCAATTCTCTCCCTTTTTTCCCCTCCCCCTTGCCCCTCATAACCTCTTATAATTTTGTGTATCATTGAAGGTCTCCTACCATTTCCATATGCTTTCCCTTCTCTCTCCCTTTCTCTCCCCCCATTCGTCTTTGTTTACTGTTATTCTTTTCCTCATGCTCTTCCTTCCTGTTCTATTCTTAGTGTCTCTCTTTATATCAAAGAAGCCATTTGGCATTTGTTTTTTAGGGCTTGGCTAGCTTCACTTAGCATAATCTGCTCTAATGCCATCCATTTCCCTGCAAATTCTATGATTTTGTCATTTCTTAGTGCTGCATAATACTCCATTGTGTATAGATGCCACATTTTTTTTTATCCACTCGTCTATTGAAGGGCATCTAGATATCAAATCAGAGACACTGCGTCTGATAGAAGAAAAAGTTGGCTACGATCTACATATTGTGGGGTCGGGCTCCAAATTCCTTAATAGGACGCCCATAGCCCAAGAGTTAATAACAAGATTAAATAAATGGGACTTACTTAAACTAAAAAGTTTTTTCTCAGCAAGAGAAACAATAAAAGAGGTAAATAGAGAGCCTACATCCTGGGAACAAATTTTTACCCCTCACACCTCAGATAGAGCCCTAATATCCAGAATGTACAAAGAACTCAAAAAATTAAACAATAAGATAATAATCCAATCAACAAATGGGCCAAGGACCTGAACAGACACTTCTCAGAGGAGGACATACTATCAATCAACAAGTACATGAGAAAATGCTCACCATCTCTAGCAATCAGAGAAATGCAAATCAAAACCACCCTAAGATACCATCTCACTCCAGTAAGATTGGCAGCCATTATGAAGTCAAACAACAATAAGTGTTGGCGAGGATGTGGGGAAAAGGGTACACTTGTACACTGCTGGTGGGACTGCAAAATGGTGAGGCCAATTTGGAAAGCAGTATGGAGATTTCTGGGAAAGCTGGGAATGGATCCACCATTTGACCCAGCTATCGCCCTTCTGGGACTATTCAATGAGGATCCTGAGTTTTTAAAGCATGTATTACTTATCTATGTATCTACCCATCTATTATATATGGGAATGTATATTGAATGTAGATATATTGATAGAATTTTATGTTAGCTAAATATTTAGATACACTAATTACTTCTTTAAAGTAGGAATAATAATAAGTCCCTCATGAGAACTTTTGGAGATAAATTCACTGGATAAGGAGCTTGAAACCATACCTGGTGTATGATAGGTGTTCAGAAAGTACTGATTCTTTCTCTCCCTCTCTTTTTCCTTTCTGGAGAGGAGCATGCTATAGTAAAAAGGGCAGGGACTTTGTTGTGGCCTAATTACACTTTGAATAGTATCTTCAATACCTTCGATCTCTTAATCTTTGCCAAATTCTTAATTGCCTAAAGCTTTAGTTTTCTCACCTATAAAATAAAACAATGCTTACCTCATAGGAGACATGTGAAGACTGATACAGTGCCTAAGACATGGTAATTTGATCACTGTAGTCCCCTTGTAGCATAGTCTTGAAACAGGAACCACAGGATGAATTAAAAATACTATTATATGCACATATGATACATTTTCTGAAGCCAATAATGACTAGTCATTTAGCTATTCCATTCATTGTTCTGAAAGATCTTTAATATACGTTACTGGATTGGTTGGGGGCTTTACATGCATGGCTCTAGGGTGTAAAAATAAGATATGGTAGCAGACCCTGATTCTGCTATTCAGTATCTGTCTTCCAGTCTTGAAGTTTAATATTTCAAGTGTTTTATAGGTTGTCCTTGAGATTTTAGCCTGCATGTTAAAGATAAAATCTAAATTTAAGCTATCAATATATCAGGAGACCCAATTCCATATTGTAGCTGACCCTGAGAACCTTCTTTAGAGAGATGAATGCAATCCAGTTTAGAGCACCAGGAATCCATCAGATGGTTATATTGACTTCCCTCTTGGTAGCAATCCCTCTCTGGATTTTCTCACTTGCTACTCTGATGAAGCAAGCCACTGAACTGTGAGATCACACCTTTTGAACCAAGGAACCAACCAGGTGAGTCTGGGTTCCTGGCTCAGAGGAACTGTCAGATAATACAGGGGCTTGTTTGAAGGCACTGAATTTATGTTTATTTTGTTATGTAGCTTTAGATAAATAATATAGATGAGAAAGCCAGATGACTAAAATTATGATGGAATTATATAAATTAAAACTGCAAAAGAGAACATTTATATTTTTAAATATAAATCAAATACACATCGTGCCATTTCCATGTAATTACTTAAAGCATCATAGTTATTTTAGTACCTTTCTTCAATTCTTTTTTTTTTTTTTGAGGCTTCACTTTAACAATTATTTGTTCCCCCAGAATTTATTTAAATCTGATATTTCCTAACTGTTTCTATAAATGAAAAATCAGGAGCCAACAAATCTAAGTCATGCAGTGAAAATCATTCAAACCCCATACAGTCCCTGTATCATCTGCAATAACTGCAATACAATTGAATCCAGCAGAACAAGCAGCCATGAAAACAGATATACTTAACAACAACAAAAAAAAAACTCATCTTTTTTATATAGTTAGAAAATATCACAAAAGACAAATGAATCTAATGCTGAGATTATTTTTGAAAACTTTTAACTTGTCAGAAAAATAAAAATTATTAGAAACTATTTTAAGAGATTTGTCATACCTTCCTTTTCCCCATATGGAGTTTTACTAATTCACACAGCAAAAAACTAAAACCAGTGTGATTGTCCAATCATAATTGCCAGGCCCTTTTCTTTGACCGGATTGGCACTGGCAATTCTCTGTGCTCCTAAAACTGATGCAACTACTGCCAAAAAAAACTTCCTGTTTTGCAAACCACAAGGCCTCAGTAGAGTCCATCTTGCCTAGGAAAGTTTCAGAGTCCACTTCTCAGGGAGGAAATTCATCATTCTTCTGCCCTGTCTAGTTCAGAACCTGGCTCAGCCATAGCAGCTCTCACTTAGTTATCAAGCTTTGGAAATGAATCTTTGAAATTTGTTGGGACTTGCATTGTATAGGGATGGGGGAAAGAGAGCCCTAAGATTTTTTTTACTATGACATCTTTGGAAAACTATATATCACCTAATGTTCTAGCAAGTGGAAGCATATTCAAAAGTCAAAATCAAGTCATGGGAAGTTGTCCTCTCCCAGAAATAGAGCAACAGAGAAACTTCAAAGGAATATATCTACTATGATTTAAAGCTCTACTCTATAATACACTGAAGGTTCTGTCTGAAAAATGTAAAAGTCAGTCATTGATTTTCTTAAAGTATTCTGTTGGCCAGAGCACTGAATTAATTGACAGCAAAATGCTAGATTTAATACATCTGAGGGCTCATGGATTCCTTCTGTTCTGTGGCCACAAACTGAACCCCTAACTCTACCCAGATGTTTTATGAATGAGCAAGACCACAAATCTATCACTTAATACTAGAAAAACAATCCAAATGTCTGATATACCAATGATAGTTCATAAATATCATCTTCAAATGCAACATGAAAATCTCTCCCCAGATCTATTGACTGGTTGGATTTTATTTTTTCATGGTACTGATTGGCTTGCAGATTTAAATGATTATCTTAACTTCATGTTAACAAACCTCCTTTCCCCAACAGCCCAGAAATTCTGGTCTACATAGAGAAAAATAATACCATAGTTTTATACAAATTACATAGTTATGCATTCACCAGCATACAACAAAATATAATTTTAGAATGTTAAAAAAAAACTTTCACTTACCTCTATAATGTTTTATAGGCATTTCCTTTTGTTCCATCCATTATTTTAAGAATATGAAAAATTGATATTAACAACATTCCCACTTAGCTTTTATCAGACCTCTATGATACATTCAGAATATGTCATGGAGCACATAAACATTTTGTGGGGTTAATATAGGGATCTTTGAAAATTATCTTTTTTTAGCCAAGAATCTATCATTTATCTACTTTTAATTTTGAGAACCAAATTTTGAATACTGTGATGAATAAGAAGCTTACATAAACTAGGAAACTTTTTAAAAAAGAGGTTTATACTTTTAAAATATTTGCACTAATTAGACATATCTGATAATATTATAATCCACAATATTTACAGAAAGCCACAATGATTTATTAGGAAGAGGAAAATGAGAAAAAGAAATTTTAATGGTACCAAGTGAAACGTTTAAAAATCTTTTTTTATATAAGGGGACATAACAATGTTTGCAGCATCCCATAAATATTTTCATTTCTGAGGATTTATATCAAGGAACATAGTCAAAATTGCAAAGTAAACTTATTGACCCAAACTTGTTCAATGGAAAATCATACATGCTAGGGAAAAATAAAATAATATAAATGTTTAATAATTGGTAAATGATTAAATTAATTAAGAAAAAAGACAATTTTTTCCCAATAAATGTTTATTTATTATTCCTTCTTATATGCCAGATACCATGTTGGTCTCTGGGATACAGCTACATACAAAACTAAACCATAAAACTTTCTTCATTTATTCATTTGGGCTGGGGTATAGCTGAGTGGTAAAGCACTTGCCTGGCCCATGTAAGGTTTTGGGTCGCATCCATAGCACAGTCAGGGGGAGAAAACTTTCTTCAAAATGATGTTGATGAATCATTTGTATCAAGCCAAAATATATGTGTAAGGGTTAGTAAAAAAAAAAGTTATATAATATAAAAATGTTAATATAATATGATTAGCACTAAGAACAAATTAGGTATAGAAAAAAGTGGAGATGAATGGAGACATTCATTGTGGTTTTCTTTGCTTGGCTGGATTTTAAGTGTCTTCTTTATATCATTCTACTCTTCTATATTTTCCAAGTGATATATAATGAACACAAATTGCTTTTACATTTGGAAGATGGTGTAACCCTATTCTGAATCCAAAATAATAACTTAATTTGAAAATACTGTTCTGCTTCAGCTATTTTCATCTTCCCATTGAAGTAGTGTTAGAAGCCTGGGAAGGTATAAGAGTTTCTCAGCCTGATAAGTGATGAGTAGAGCTCAGGTCTCTGCATCCCACTCCCACCTGTCCTGCCTTCAGCTAGCTGAAGGTGTTGAGGCAGAACTGTGTGGTTTCCACCTGCTTTGTACAGCCTCTATCCACCTCACAAACACAGGCCTCCAAAAAAGAAGGGAGAAGACACATCTTGCCTCTAACTATCTGAGGTTTCAGAGCTGTCTCAGCTTCTATCCTCAGTATTTCTTTCCATATCCTCTTTGAAGAGAAAAACTAGCATGGAATAAAGCATTTCATTCAAAAGGACAAACACAGGAGATGGGGAAAGTAGACCACTGTGGGACTCTAGTTGTAAAGCCCCTCATCCCCACTGGACAGGGAAGGCTATGAGGTTCAATAAAGAGTCTGAGATGAATCATCCTGGGCATCTTGCTAAGAATCTTCTCAGCATGCTAGGTAAATAAGGGCTAAGCATTGGGTACCAGGCTGAGGATGTGCATGGAAGTCTCCTCCTCTGGTTCCAAATCAGAGAGTCCATTACAAACCAGGAGGACTGTGAAGCATGCCAAGAGTCATTTTCTTTTCATTCAAGGATGAAGAACAACAAGCTGAAGAACAACAAAAATATCACCGACATGTCACACACACAATGAAGCAATTCTAAAACACAAGGTGGAGAAATCAGAAATCAGTGACTAATCAGAAGAGAAGCATGTTTAGGAAAAGTTTAGCTACAGACATAAAGCTAAAAAGTGTCTTTGTGTTCCTGAAAACTCTCAAGATGACACAATCCTCTGAAATAACATTGTGGTCAAATGATAGTGGCTTTGAAAAGGTATCAAGATGTAAGAAAGAATTCAAGACAATTAAAAGTGAAGGAGTACAACTAACATCTGCAATGTAAGAAAGAGTAAAATTGATACTGCAACCAATAAAAAAAAAAGAAAAAAAATTGATACTGCAGAGAATTCAATCAGGCTTGGGAAGTAAAAGTTGAGTAGTTCATCAAGAATGAAGGAGATGATGGCCAAGAGATGAAGGAAGGAAGGAGAGAGGACAACAGAGGGAGAAACCTAAGCTGGGTAAACTGGTAACCCTGAGGAGTTCAGCACAAATGCAATAGAAGTCTCAAATTGAAGTAGAAATATTTTCCTGGGTCTATAGTTAATGTTCTAACAAATACCAGGCAAAATTATTTTTTATTCATGTTTCCAACTCTAGAGCATAGAGTGTTATCGATAAAGATTTGTTCAGTGAAAGAATAGTAATAGTTGAAATTCATCAGACCTCTTTTTCATGCCAAATATGCGCTACACAATACTTGTACAAAAACTAATTTATATAAAAATTTATGTAATCCTCTGAACAATACTGTAAAATAAAACTTTTATCCTTATTTCATAAATGATGACAAATTATGTCAAAGACTATTATTCATCTAGTGATGGATGGAGCAGGGAATTTTAACCAGTGCAGATTCCAAAGTCAGTGTTCTTGAAGCTACACAATACAATGTTCCACACTGTATTTAAAGCATGCCCCTATATCTTTCCCACTGTAGTTTTAGGGTGTTTTGATACCAACTAGACTAATTCTCCTCATTGAGACTTTGATAGACATTGTATAAAATCAGAACCTAATTAATAAATTAATCTGGGGAGAGTGACATCTCTTCAGTATTAGGCAATTCTATGCCCAATCATGGCTTGCCCTGCATCTTGATCATGTCTACTTCTATACACTTCCATGGAGTTTTGTAACATTTATTATTTAAGTTCTGTAATTTTTTTCTACTTATCCTTAGGTATTTTATGCTTTATAGGATTGTTATTTTTTTCAATTGATTTTTCCCATTACATTTTTCTAGTTGATTAATTCAGAGTATAGTATTAACAATTAAATAAGTAAAAGGCCTTCACTAGCTTTTTTCCCCTCATTTGTAATATTACCGTTTCAATAATATTGGTATTAAAACAATAACATTGATAATAATAGATTCAACTGTAACATTATGAGATGTTAGACAACATGTGAGAAAATTCTTAGAATAATAACATGTGCACGTGGTTTGCCCTCTGCATCAGTGAGTATCAAAGTCACTATTATTTTTGTTTTTATATAACTAAACTACTTCTAATTCTCACTAGATTAGTGAAAACTTTCTGATAGATATTCTCTGTCAAGTTCAGGGATTTTTTTTTTTCCCATTCGTAGGTTTATCTCAGGATCTCAGGAATAACCTGTTCAGAGTAGTTCAAGTCAAACAATTTTTTTCCCTTATGATCTGTTAAAATGGCCAATTATCTTTTCAATTTCTTAACTTAAGCCATCTCTACTTGGAATCCTACTTACTGCTGAGTTTAGAGAGTTCAGTTTTATTCCTGTAGAACTTCTCAATATTCATATGTGAGATGCAACTATTTTCCCATATTATTTAATTTTAGCATCGTGCTAATGTTGGCTTATAGAATGAGCTAGAAACTTTCCATTTGTATCCAAAGCTACTGGGTTTACATGATAGAAAAGGCTTGGTTAGCTTTCTTTGGAGAAAACTATGGTGCTTGTTTGGGGCAGAACTCAATAGCTTTTAATTTCTTTATTGATTATTAATCTAACCTAGATTTCTGTGTATTTTGGTGTCTTTTGGAAATTTATATTTTATGGTAAATAACTTTTATTTAAAAACTGATTCTGTACTTGTAGCCCTGTCCTATTTCTTTATTATAACATTGTTTTTAAAGTCTATTTTTCTTAATTGAATTTCCCAGAGATTGGTCTTTTTGTTCTTTACAGAGAAGCAGCTTTCAGTGTTATTGATCAATTCTACTTTTTTTTTAAGTCTAGTAATTTGTGTTCTATTTTATTAATTTCTGCTTTTATCTTTATTAACTTCCTCCTGTTTTCATTTTGTTTACTTTTTTATTCTGTTTCCAACTCCTTGAGTTGAATACATGATTCATTAAGTTTCTCTTTTTTTTGTTGTTGTTGTTCTGTAATAAATGAATTAAAGGTCATAAATTTCTTCTCTCAGCAATAGTTTTGGCCCAATCACGGGATTTTTATTTGTAATGCTCTTATTATGACTCATTTCAAAATACTTTATTTGAATTTTTATTTTCTCTAACCAAATAACTATTTATTGGGTGTTTTAAAACATTTTAGTTGATTGATATTTTTTACTTCTCTTTGTTCCTAATCCTTAATTTTATTGCACTGTGGTCAGAAACCATGCTCAGTGTTATTTCTGCTTTGAAGAATTTATTTAACATTTCTATGTGGCCTAGCATAATGCTTGAGAGGACAGGCTTGTGCTAAGAATGGTACCTGGCACATTGTAAATGTCATGGATTCAAAGACAATTTTTGTTTTTGTGTTTTGCATACAATTTCAAAAAATATGTACACATGATTTTTTTATGTTTACTTATTTATAGGTATTTTTAAATTCTATTCCTTGCTTATATTTGTGAACTTGATTTTTGAATACTCAGAGAACTATGTTAAAGTCTTCTACTCTTTGAACCCCTGCATTTCTGACATTTTTTCTATGTAATCAAATACTATATTACTTGCTGCATAAAAATAATTGTTTCCTCTCTTATCTTCTTGGTTGATTATATCATATATGGTCTTATTTACATGGTTATGTCTACTTTATTTCATTAGAAGTCCTCCATTTGTTTTCAAACTTTTTGTATGATTTGAAATTTTTCACTTTTAAGTGAACTGTATATTGATATATAACATAATCTTCTTTTTGGTGTATCTCTTCCAAATTGTATGTGTGTGTGTATGTGTATTCTCCTTTTACCTAAAGTAAATACATATTAAAAGTTGATTTTGATCCATTTATAATTACTATGATCTTGACATGTTAAATTTATTCCTAACATTATATCACTTTTTCAAATTTGTATGCCTTTTACACTATTTCTCTATTATGGCTTTAGTGCCAGTTTTTAATATAATTCAATAGGAATTATTGGTTTCCTACAACACACTGGCATGAAGACCACAGAACATAACATGCTTTTGTGATGCATACCTAAAAATAACAGACATTATGGTATATACAAGGGTTCAAATAAGTAAACCTAAAACATACCATTTCTGAATAATTTTCTTGAAAAAAATGTATTTTAAAACTGATGCATTTGCAGGCAAATGAATGGAGTAAGAGAAGATAATGTTAAGTGAAGTTAGCCAATCCCAAATAACCAAATGCCAAATGTTTTCTGTGATATAAGGAGGCTGATTCATAGTGGGATAGGGAGAGGGAACATGGTATGAATAGATAGAGCAGAGGGGTTGGAAGGGGAAGGGAGGGGGCATGGATTAGAAATGATGATGGAACGTGATGATCATTATTATCCAAAGTACATGTATGAAGACATGAATTGGTATGAATATACTTTGTATACGACCAGAGATATAAAAGACTGTGCTCTATATGTGTAATAAGAATTATAATGCATTCTGCTGTCATATATAAGTAAAAAACAAACAAAAACAAAACAAAACAAACAAAAAATACTGATATATTGAAATGACTAACCAAGCAATGAGGAAAATGCACTGTGCAAAGATTTTCAATTATAATTTAATCTGATTATATAGGTAATTTAAGAAAACAGTGACCTAAAATTTGTAGATTATCAAAATAAAAATTAGTAAGGCGCTGGGTGAATATGATGAAATATCATGTTAATGCAGAAGTTATTAGATATTACTTAGTATTTACTGGAGATTTGAATATATGTTAATTTTAAAAGAATACCTAATAGAATTAAAAATGTATATTCCAAATGATACCAAAAAGGTAAATGAGCAAAGTTTTCCTAATGTAGAGGTTATAGATTTCAGTAACCCCAAGATTGTCTGGCAACTAGTACTGATTACATCTGAGCTGTTCCTACTACACAGAACTCTTCCTGTAAACGTACTCATCTTCATGAAGCCTGATAATTGAAGGCATAAATACTCCTAAGCTTTTTACTTTTACTCTTAACTTCTTTCATAGCTGATATTGTGACTTCTTTTATGTAAATGCCTAGTTACAATTGGTAGGATTCCATGCCCACGTATGGACTTCAACTAAACTTATATTGTCTGGTTTTTATTAACTAGAATTAGGTATAGTGTTTGCACAGCCTCTAATAGATAAAAAAATAAAGAAATCTCTCTATGCATAAATCACATTATATGTGTTACTTGAATAATACAGACTCATAAAACTTTAAAGGCTGAAATTATGCTGAGTGGGCTGGAGAACAACAAGTTAATTGGCTCCTTTTTTTCCAAACATTTTGAAAATCCTTTTTTTTTTTCCTGGTTATATTAGATACTACAGATTTCTTCTAACAGAACACACAGAGCTATTCTATCCAGAGTTACATTTTCTCTTACAACACAGCATTAGAAATCAAAATATGGATCTTAGACACACCTATTATATTTTATACGTGAGGCTCAGTAGTAGATGATATTGCTTTGTTAACACTTAAATAAAAGTGTTAAGAAGGACAAGAGCTTAAAGTGTTATGACTCACCTCAGTTTTATAATTTAATTCTAAATTTTTAAGTTTTCTAAAAAAAATTGTGTTCTAATACAACATCTATCAGTTTGTTGACTTAGCTCCAAAAGTGCCTTCATTGTCTGCTCTGAGAAAATGGAACTGGGCCCTTTATTTTCCTTGGCTGTCCAGCATGATTTCAGACTTCATCAGTAGAGGGCACTGGAGAGACATTGTAGGAGGGAGGCATTTTCTCTTCTGTTTCTGGTGTAATCACTCTTCCCAGCTTTCGCAGTCTGGACAGCTTCTTTAGCACCTAATTCTTGGCTTGCACAGCACTCAGAAATCAGTGACCAGCCACTTCCTCTGGTGTCCTACCAGGGCAGTTTCATACTGATGAGTTTCCAGCAAGACAACAGTCAGTGAAGTTCTTTTACCAACAACTTAGAGGGAAGATTTCCAGAAAGTTCTGAAGTCAGAATTAGGCAGATAGGCCAGGGTCAGATCCAGAAAATGGAGGGATTGAAATGTTAATTCTTTCCTCCAATCTTATCAAGAACCTGTCCCTGCTCCAACCTATTGCTAAGGTAACCTGTCCCAGGAATTACCCCTCTCAACAGGGAGTTATAAAGTTGTTAGTTCATGTGTCCTGGACTATTCCATCAGGGCCTCCCCAGTCCATCTGCTTCTCACCTTTTGGCCATCCCATCGAGCATGGGCTAGTCATGTACACTGGAAGGAGAGAGATGAGGGGAAGAGAGCAGGAGAACAAAAGAAGCCTAAGACATATAAAAAAAGCAAACCCCTTACTTCTTGAGATATGAGGATACCAGCCATGGCCCCTGTTTCCTTCCCAGAAGAAGTCTATGTTACCCCTTTTAAAATAAACCCTGCTTTATATGCTTGCCTCTGTACTTCTCTAAGGTCTAACTTCAACATGGGAGGGAGCAGAACTCGTCACTGATAACTGGCGGTATCCGTTCCACCAGTATAACACCATGGTTGCTTCTCAACTGTTCAGGGAGCCCATGGCAATGCCCTGACCAACAAGGTCTAGATCTTAGGCCCAAGAGGGACAGAGAACCTGTGTGGGTCTCTTTATCAGGCACTCTATCACTGAGCTAGTGATTGCTCCTTAGATCTGAAATTTGTATATTGTTTAGAATTCAGTTTAGATCATACTCGCCAATCTCTAATTCTAGTGATAATCAGTAATTCTTTATATTGAGCTTTCCTTGATCAATGTTCTCTATGATTCTCTCTCTTGATCAAACCCTGACCAATTAAAAAAAAAAGCCATTATATATTTCCCATCTTTTCTAACCTATCCATTTGTCTACTGTTGTAAACAACATCATTCTAATAACTAATATACTACACTATTATTATTTCTAATTAAATTCATCTATTTAATCTTAGACCCCACTCACTGCCTTTAATTGTATTTCCATTTATTTTATAATCAATAAAATATGTCACAGCAACTATTGCCGATTATTAACAATGAAAATTTGTGAACATTTTACTATATAATCTTTTATTAAATTCTAAGGCCCATAATAATTAAATACTAATTAAAACTTTATAACAAAATAAAATGCCACATGTTAAATTTTATGAAGTTAGATTTATGCTTATAAGAACATAAATTAGCTTTAAATGCTTTCATATTTAAGCTATACAGGGTAAAAAAGTAAATGTTATAATATTTACAATTCAAATTTTTATTTTTATTAGAATCAAAATAGTTCTAATGGATTCAGAAAGAATATACAGGTACTGGTATCAAATTTAATAATCTGGAAACAGGAAGAAAAATTGATTAATTTCAAGGCTGATTCTTTTCAAATTAGGTGAACAAATAAAAATAAGCAACAAAGATGTTAGAAAGTAAAGAAGATGTATGCTAAAAAAAAATTTTAAAGAGATGTTAGAAAGGAAAGTGGATGAAAAGTAATACACTGATAAATAGGGAAAGTAGAAATAAAATTCAATTTTTAACCCTGATAAAAATTTACAGAAATAGAAGAATATTTCCTTAACATAATTAAGAATGCAATCTGAAAGACACATTTGATAAATGTAAATTAAGAATTATCTGAGTTATAATACTTTTAGGTTTTAAAAGGGAAATTTTATAGAAGAGAAAAAATAGTAAGTTTTTATTAATACATATCATATTTTTAAATATAAAATTTCATAGTAATTTACATTGGGCTGTTTAAGAACATTTTATTATTAATGAAAAACTACAATTCTGTAAAATATTTTATATATTCTTTTGAATGAATTTTGTCTTTAGTAAAAATCCCACGTGCTCCAACAATGAAACTATTTAAACCCCTCTTTAATCTAAACTATTTTTTCTACATCAAGTTGAAAGCAAAGGAGCCAGGAGAAAAGAAAGCAGTGCATTCAGACCACTTTTTCAGACACAAAAACTGCAAACAAATGTGTGGCAGAGACATCTGGCTGTCCCTCATGGTCTTCTTTCCCTCAGTCACAGCTTATCTCTGGGCTGCCTAACTCCTTCAGGTAGTGGGGTCATGTGACTATTGGCCAATAGCATATAAGCAGAAGTGGTACCTTGATCTTTCTAGAAATGTTCCACTCAAGGGGTGAAAACATGCTTCTCCTGTCTTTTTTCCTTCTGCTTTTTAGAAAGTAGATAGTCTGGCTGAATAGGGAGGAGCTACCTTGAACCAAGATGCAGAAGTTGGGTGTTAAGGGGCAGAACCCAAGACAGAACTAGTGTAAATCCTTAATAATCTTGGAATTAATACAGAAACTCTAGACTGCTTGCATTCACATGAAGAAGAAGCATGCTTCTAGCTTTTTAAATCCACTGTTGCTTGAGGTCTTCTTTTATTCAACCAAATGTTGCCACCACTAATCAAGATGGCATATGTCCCAGGCTAGTGTTTAGTGTCTCTTTTGTGCTTCCACTCACAGATGCCGTGATAGCTTTTCACTCAGTGTTGAGAGGCACCCTGCAGCTCAATCACTACCACAACTCAAGTTAACTATGTTCTCGCCAATACTATTAGGCTTTTAAATTTTCACAGGACTGGGCATCAGGAAACCTGCTAGGCATTTGCAGTGTGACCCTGGATCAATCATGCAAATGCTTCTGTCCTCAGTCTCATCATTTATCAATTTGATAAGTGACATCCATTTATGATTCTTGGAATAATATCGTAAGGAAGGTATTATAATTGATGCTTTGCAGATAAGCAGAGTTTCAGAAAAGTTAAATTGTCAAGATTACATAAGTCATCATGTAACAGACTAGGAATCCAAAATTCACATAAGTCTATTCTAAGTGCTATGGCCCTTCAGATATACTTTATTGTCTTGTACCACTTGTCTTATGATTGGTAACTGAGGTAACCTATGTAGGTAGATTACTTGTCACACAGCAGATGCACAATATAGATGAATTATCTCCCCCTTAGCTCTTACATGTGGTTGAATGACAGCATTTTGCTTTCATTTTCTTCCATATATAAGCTTACATTAGGACAGTTTTGTGAAAGAAGCAGTCTGGATAAATTCCATGTTTAAATGAAAATATCATAGAATACAATTTTACCCTTGAAGAATCCCAGGCCCGGTAATTTTTCAACAGATTGAATGCATTAAGCTTTTGTATATACGTGGGCCCACGTTGGAAGATATACAAAGTTAATCAGAGAGTAACAATTCCTGTCCTTTAAGAACTTATAACCTAAAATATACTACAGAGATGTGGACTCAAATACACAAATTCAAACAAACATCAACACATGAATAAAGAAGAACAGTACAACCTTTCAGTCCTGTGTTGAACAGACCTGCTTTTAACATACACACACAAATTAGAGTAATATTTAAACACAAATCAGAACCTTTGTGAGTGGAAAGTTTGGAGATTTTTACTGAAGGAAGAAGGCATCTTGCCAATCAATTTCACACACCAAGATTTCTCTAGCAGATACTCAATGCCAAGAAAACAAGCTCTCAGAGGCCAGGGATGAAGGTCTCTGCACAATCTAATTATTCAGCAAAATGGTCCTGTTAAAGATGAAGATATTTCTTTTACGATAATACAAAAAGAAAAAAAAATAATTGAGTTTTTACCAAAAAAGATCTATGTGTAGACCTATCTATACATACACATGTACATGCATGTGTGTGTGCACAGACGCACATACACACACACAGACACACACACACACAAACACACTCATACATACATATACACACAATTCAAGGATTTTTCTCTCAGGTTTTGATACTTAAAATTCCTGTACCCATTTGGTATATAAACTGGGAAAGACATTTAGGAAAAAAATAAGAAATAAGGTTTACAACATAAGGAAATCAATTAGTCAAAATTGAAATAAACTTTACTACATGGTGTAGCTAATGTAAGTGCTTCTTTATAATATTTTTCATTTTAAATAAAACACTTTGTCTCATTTCCAGTAAAGCAGTGGATCTCTGTCATGGTTAAATCAAGCATCCTCCACCTCTTTCCCACTTTCCTATTGCTCAAATTACCCTTCCCAGAGCCTGAATTTCATTTAGGAAAAACTCCTTACAATAAATTTAAGTCAAGTCAATTCTGCTCCTTTTCAAACCTGAAAAGAAAGAACAGTTTCAATTGCAGCTTCTGGCCAAATCTACCACCTGTGAATTGATAGATTAAAAAAAATCAACATTAAAAATAAACAAAGTAAAACTCTACCTTTACTCCCACTTATGAAGTGTGGCTGGCAGATTAACCTGGAAATTAGAGTGAGAAAGATCCTGCAGTGAGTCTTACACTGAATATAAAGACAGCCCCGAGCTGAGTGTTTTCATCTTCACCTGATTTATTCCTTCCTTTTCTCCATCTATTTCATTCCCAAGGCAATGGCTCAATCTTTTCTCCTATTGAAGTCAATGAAAGAGTGAAATCTATCTTATCCAAGCAAAACAATTTCATTCATCATATTGTAGTCACATTGATTAGGAGTTAACAGGTAATATAAAACACAGAGAACCCTCCTATTAACCCATAAGGTCTTTTCTAGGGCCTGGGATAATTCAGTCCAATCTCTTACCACTTAGTTCCTTAATTATCAAATATTTATTGAATGCCTTGAGTGACTATGCACTGTACTCGATGTTATTTAACATTGATTTGATATTCTTCTGATGCTGACATATACTCATTGAATAAACATTCTTATTCATTCCCCTTACCTTCCACCAAAAATATCAGTTCATTGAGAGCAGGGATCAGGGGAGTGAGGGTACCATTCCCTTCTTTATTGCCTGTCAGAGAGCCCAAACAGCATTTTCTCAAAAAAGATTTTGTATATTAAATAATCAGGCTTAAACTACATGTTATTTCTGGTTTGAAACCTTATAAGACTCAAACCATCATGGTCCTTTTTCAATTAAAAATTTTGAAGTTTCTGTTTTGGTCTATGGAATGTAATGGGTACAGTTTACCTCTTTTCAAGTAAGAAGGAAATTGAATTTCTGTCTTTGGGGATTCACCTACATTTCAGACTCTGCCAGATGTGCTGGTTACACATGCCTGCTTTGTGAACACAATGAGCCCAAATTATTTTATTGACTGCATTGAAACAATGGCTAATTTTATTCCAGACTCCACACAGTGCCACAAAACTGTATCTACCATAATGATATTATAAGAACTTGAATACTTCAGTGCAAGACTTGCCAACTGGGAACACACCTTCAGTGATGTGGATTGGTTTGAGATTATTGTTGGAAAGAAAAAGTCTTTTCAGTCTTTCAAGTCTTTGATTTTCTATTGGTATACAATTTTGCTGTATACCTCCAAAATATGTGTCCTAAGGTCAAGGAATTTTTAAGAATTCAAACATATATGTTACAAGATGTAAAAATGGAGCATCATTATGTCAGTTGATATTGAGCTCCTAACATTGAAAACAAAAATGTTAGGTTGATATCTTCTATGTGGTGCCAGAATATTTATGTAGGACTTACTAATATGGTAGAAAAATATTGGGTCTATAACCCTTAGCCTATCACCTACCTCTAGACTATATAAAAGAAAGAAATATGATATATGAAAATGATTCAATTGCCTTTTTGTTTTAAAGATTAAAAATAAAAAATAACTGTTTGCTATTAACCTCAGACTTATGTGGGGGAAAGTGGGACTTTATGGACTCTGGGAAAGTTTAAGATCTTCCATGATTTGGATACTGGCAGTTAATTCCTCCTTAGAAAAGAATAAAACGCTGATGATATTTCTGATAGCATCATAAGAAAAAAGTAGATACGGTGTTAGAAAATTTCACCTGTATCAGTAGACAAGTCTTAGCTTTGAAAGCAATTGAACTTGACCCAGATGGAATCATTAATTCTCATTACGAGAGCTAGGTTACTCCCAATCATGCATATGGGTTGTACAACCAGAAAATAAGCTGAAGCCAGACCATATAAGGAACCAGATAATGAGGCATCTTTTGCTTCAAGGAACAATACAAGTCCTCAGTGAAAATGGAGTCCTAAAAACCCACAGAATTGCCTCAGGAGAGAATAAACAAGTTTGGGGCCATCTTCCCAGGCAAGAGAACACCAAGTTCTACCAAGTATATTCTTACTTCTAACTCCTTTTTTCCTCACCTTACCCAACCCACAGTATTAATAGCAGCATAGTGAGCGTGATATACTTGTGCTCTTGGTGTACTTGTTTTTGGAACAGATTTACCACTTTATGAGGACATCCAAGCAGCTGGAGAAGTGTCCCATGCAGAGAGGAACCAAGTCCTGGATAAATCCCCAGCCAACGGCCAGCACTACCTGTCAGTCACAAGAAAACCTTTCTATAAAGTAGATTTCCAGTCCCCAGCTCTCAACCCAACTAAGACATGTGGAACAGAAATGAGCTATCTCCATCAAGCCTTGCCCAAATTTTAGATTGATGAAAAAATAAATTATTGGGTATTTTAAAGTCATTAACTTTAGAAGTTATCTGGGAATAGTAACTGAACTACCAAACCCAAGTGGTATACAAGAAGCTTTAATTGGAAAAGATATTAAAGTTTTGATAATAGATGTACTGTATTTCACCATACTATAAACTGTTCATTGAGAAAAGGCACTAAAAATTCTGGAGTCTGCTTGAGAAGTTGTCCAGACTTGAAATGGAAATCCCCATCTTTCTCCATTTGTTTAAAAGTCATTGGTGAGAAGTAACAAAGCCAGACTTTTTCATTTACTTCTGCTAGCACCTCATAGGCCTATTCTAAAGTAAAAAAGTTACTGGTAAAACAAAAGTGAGGGTGATCATGCTAAATGTGTAGACTGTTTGGTGGGTATATCAGAGTGACAAAAACAAACAAGTGGCATAAAATGTGAATGTGACTTGTGTATTAGAATGGCCTTGTGTGGCAAAATCCAGAACACACTAGGTTAGCTTAAATTTGAAACTCAACAGCAAGCATATTCAAAGTGAACATAAGATCATGACTGTAAGGGGTAGGAGGGAAAGGGAGGGGGAAGGGGACTAGCAAGGATGGTGGAATATGATGGTCATCATTATATAATGCACATGTATGAAGACTTGAATTGGGTATCAACATACTTTATATACAAACAGAGATATGAAAAATTGTGGTATATATGCCTATTAAGAATTATAATGCAAGCAAAAGTACATGTATAATGGCATAAATCAATGTGAACATACTTTGTATACAGAGATATGAAAGACTGTGCTCTACATGTGTAATAAGGATTGTAATGCATTCCACTGTTGTCGTGTATTTAAAAAAATAATAAAATCAATAAAAAAGAGATCATGACTGTGTTTATCTCTATCTTCAGTACTAACACAGTGACAAAGGAGTGTACAATAAACGAATGAGTGATTTCTTTGTCAGAAAATTAACCCAAACACACAGGTAGAAATTATAATGCCAGAATTAGAGAATGGCTTCCATTCTTGAATTCCTGTTGCTTTTCAACATGTTAGATCTCAATGTAGTGGTTACTTCCCCAGATTGCCTTCCCCTAGCTATACCCTTGTTGAGATCATAGAACATCCTTGCAGACAGAAGAGGCCTCAATTTGCCATCTACACACCAGACAGGAAAAAGAACATAGCAGCTAGGAAGCTTTTCAATAATATGACTATGCTACAAAAAAATTTAAAAATAGAGGAGTAATATTTAATGGAAATGTTGGCATTTGCAGGGAAATGGATGGCATTAGAGAAGATTATGCTAAGTGAAGCCAGCCAATCCGTAAAAAACAAATGCCAAATGTCTTCTTTGATATAAGGAGGGCAACGAAGAACAGAACAGGGAGGAAGAGCATGAGAAGAAGATCACCATTGAATAGGGATGAGAGGGGGAAGGGAAAGGGAGTGAGAAGGGAAATTGCATGGAAATGGAAGGAGACCCTCATTGTTATACAAAATTACATATAAGAGGAAGTGAGGGGAAAGGGAAAAAAAACAAGAGAGAGAAATGAATTACAGTAGATGGGGTAGACAGAGAAGATGGGGGGGGGGAGGGGGGATAGTAGAGGATAGGAAGGGCACCAGAATACAACATACACTAGTTTGGCAGTATGTAAAAACGTGGATGTGTAACCGATGTGATTCTGCAATCTGTATACGGGGTAAAAATGGGAGTTCATAATCCACTTGAATCAAATGTATGAAATATGATATGTCAAGAGCTTTGTAATGTTTTGAACAACTAATAATAAAAAAATTTAAAAATATTTAATGGAAATGTTATTATTGAAAGTATTTTACTGTTTAAACTATTACGTCATTATTAAAGTCTTAAAAATTCATGTACTTGGCTCTTTAATAACATTATTTCATAAAGGTATTTATTATACAATCATGTCTACATTGTAATAGTTAAGTATACTCCAATTAATGTTATTTTACACAGGATCATGAAATACATAAGCCAAAAATTATCTTAAAGATCATGTAATTTCACCCACTAATTTTTATGATAAAGGAAACTGAATTCTACAACCGAGAAGTCATTTATCCAAGGTCACTTATATTAAAAGGAAAAAAGACAAATCATGTATTTCTTCATTTCTAACCCAGGGTTCTTTATACTACCCTGTACCTGATATTCATAAAATAACTTTAATAAATATAAAATTGCTTAGACATATAGCACATACACTAATAAATATTTATAAATAATGCTAAATACATAAACATGATTAAATGAAATAGTATGCTGAGAAACAGTATATAATTTGAAATTTCAAAATGTTTTCCATGAAGAGCTATTTAAGCTATCTGAGAATAGCAGCTTAATTTTGTGATAATTGTATATTTTGATATATAATGAGCATATTTCATAACTTTCATTCATTTCATGAAAAACAATTGAATATCAACAATATGCCAAAGACACAGGCAAGGCATATATCTCTGAATAAGAAGCAAAGTCTGGAATTTGGAGTCTAAAAGAAGGTGAAGGTATTATAAAACATAATAATATGGTTGAGGAGAACTCACTTTGCATAAATTGCTTAATCTATCCCAAACTCAATTTCTCTAACTTTAGAGTGAGGATAGTCATCATCAGTTTCTTTTTAATTTTTTAAAAAATAGATTAAATGGGGTAAATTCACTGAGATTTTAAGGTTATTTAATTATTAGCTCTAATATTCTTATTATGGTTCAGGCATATTTATATTAGTTTTAAGTGTAGAGCAAGACCTCCCCAAGGAAGAAACACTATGGATTAGAATTAGCTGAATGAAGTAGGAAGGCTGTTTAGTAAAAGGCAAAAGATTTATACGATCTGAAGAGAACCAGAGTATGGAAGGGTGTCTTAGATACAAGGAACAACACAATTATAAGTTTTAAGTACTTAAAGGAAGAAATAATGCAACTTACTTGAGAAACTAAGTTGTAGTATCCAAATACAGTATCTTCTAACTACATATGACCAAGTTTGATGTAAATGAATTAAATAAACCTAAAAATTCAGTTCTTTAGTTACAACTGTCACATTTGAAGTTCTTAATAGTCATATGTGGCTAGTGATTACTGCATTGGAGAGCACAGATACAAAATATTTCTATCATTGCAGTAAGTTCTACTGGAGAGCACTGAACTAAAATTTAGAATGGTTTGAAAATAAAGAAGCAAGCTGCTAATGATTATTCATGAGGCTGAAGAAGCAGGGAGGGTCAGAAATTATAGCAGAACTTGCAAGCCAGGGACATGAATTGGGATTGCATTATAAAGGCAATAGAAATCGTTCCTTAATAAATCATCTACTTTTATAAAGTAAATTAAAATTAAACTATTCTTATCTCAAACACCTTACATAAATTTTTTGAATTGTTGTCTTCACAATTGAACATTTCTGTGATATAAATTTTCACTGTCAAGAAACTGGATCTGTGAAGATTATGTTTGTTTTATTTTAAAATGTATTTTTAGTTGTAGATGGACACAATGCATTTACTTATTTATTTTTATGTAATGCTGAAGATCAAACTCAGTGTCTCACGTGTGCTAGGTAAGTGCTCTACCACTGAGCTACAACTGCAGCCCCTATGCTCGTGTTTAATGCAATGTAATACCATAATTAGAATCCAACTCTTCCAACTTTTGCCCACAGGGGTCTGTGACTAAATACAACCACATTATATTCTTTTGCTTACCTTCAGAGAAATGTTTATGAAAGATACAAATACTGCTGTTCATATATTTTATTTTTAAACATACAGATGTCATAAAATGTTGAAAACACACTTTTGAAAGGAAAGGAGTTTTTCAAGTTTACTGTCTACAAAGAGACTATAATTTTGCCTCTGTATTTTCCTATCCAAGGTCAATTAGAGACACTTCTACATGAAAAATCAAGTAACCTTGAGAAGGGTAAATTGTTGGCACAGTTGTTAAGAGTGACATTGAGAACTGTGTGGAAGACATGTACAAAACCCAACTAACACCTTGTTCTTGTATAATGGGCATCATCCTAGCTTTTAAAATTATGATGTTGTCTGTTATTAATGAATTTTGCAATATTAAAAAATGCTGCTATTCTGTTAGAAAAAAATGTATTCTTTGCATTATTAATCTCTCTAACCCCTTCATGTCCTTACCATTTAACTATAAAAACACTTTAACAAATAATAGAGCCCAATAAAATCTTTCATTGCGAATCTAAGAGGAATGCTACATGAGGTCCAAGACAAGAATAAAAAAATATTTTCTATATTCTGAGGTAAACAGCATTCAGATTAAAGCCAATTTATAGTGGGGTGGTGTGTAGGGCTTTGTTCATTACTCCAACTTGGCCTTCTCAAGAGCTTGTGAAGGTTACAATGCTTATTCACAAGAGACTCTTCATTATAAATGGAGAGATATGTCAGGACCAACAAAGAAATTTGCAAATTATTAGGCATTATATTCAGCCACGTAGTTATAATGTACAGCCCTCAGAAATGTTGAGGATGGATGGTGTATTCAAATGAATTGATTAAATAAATCATTTACTAGCTGAACTCTGGTTTCACAGTGTATTTATTTCTTCAACTTAAAGTTTTTTAACTCTATAAAAACCTTCAAAGTGTAGGGCTTGGCCATGCATAATCACCAAATTCACTCAATTAAAATCATATAGGTTTAAATTTTTTATTTAACTTTTACCAGATCTTTTATTTCTCAATCTTGTATATTTGCTGTTATATTGCTATAATTACAGATACCTATTTCAACTTTCTAAATAAGGCTGATTAATTTTAAAAAGAGGTCAAAAACCAGACTGAGACAATATCCTCAATTTGCGTTATTCAACAAATTCTACATCATTATCAATTCCTCACAAATTAAGTCCTTATGATAATTATACTTCCATACAAAATAGGCTAAATTTTGGTAAACAAAATAAATTTTCCAGCAGCAATTCAACAGGTGAATATGGAAGTTATCAATAAAAGTGAGCAATTCTATACCCCAGGATTAGAATTTGACATTAGCATTTAAAATTTGTTTTCCTGAAGCTTTCTTCAGTTAGGACAGAATTTTTTAAAATTCACCTTAAATTTTACATACTTACATAATCTGATTCATGAAATAAAATCAGAGAATACAGAATTCACAAACTGATGAATTATAAAACAAGTAGGTCTTTGTTATCAAAAGGGTATTGAGGGTTAAATAGGAATCTCCTGTCCCTGAGTAAGAGCACAATTTGCTCCACACATGTTCAAATATTCTATTACATACGTGTAAGTCCAAGGTTGTTTCTGAAAGTCACAGAAGATTCTATGAAGTTGTGTCCAGGAAAAGAGTTTTTTCTTCATTCATTAATTTTAAAGTATCAATAATGGATTGCCTGGGTACCAAGGAAGTAGAGCAAATAAAGAAAGACAGGTCTCTGTTCTCACAAATCTAAGGTGAGTAGGTAAAGGAGGTATGGTATTACAAGTACTTTCTTTGATCTTTCACCCTGTGAAGCAGAGTAGTTATCTAAAATCTTGGCTTACTGGTTACGAAACTGAAGTCCTTGGAAGAAGAACCACTTATCCTCCAGCTCCATTATTATATGGGAAAATTTTTCCTTGAGTAAAATTGATCCATCTCTGAGTTCAAAAATACTATACATGTCCCTATAGCTTACCAAGCTTAAACCTAGATGATTCATAAATATATTTACTGATCAAAGAACTCATAAAACCTAAGAGTTATATAGGAATTTACTTACAGAATATTCCTATTAGTTTATATAAGATGAAACTTAGGACCAAGAAATTAATCAAATCACACAGCTATTTGGAAATAAATTAATGTATTTAGGAGACCAGCACAGTCTCCTAAATACATTAATGATCCATCCAGAATACTTCATTGTATCCTAGAATGCACAAAGTTTCATGCTTCCACAGCAACAAAATATTACCTAAGATCACAGGATATCATCAATATTCTCCCCGGGGAAGAACACTGCTTTTTATAAAATAGCCTAGAATCTCCTTGGAAAATCAGGTGAAAATAGAACTTAACCTGCATTAAATGGAGCTAATGTGTTTCCTTTGATTAAAAAAAAAATCCCAATGGCAAAATCATTTCACATTCATTGAAAGGAATAAAATATTATTCAAGTTGCAATTATCTGTAAAGAACAGCCATTCCCTAGCCAGCACCTTTGGAGAAATTGATTGTTTCTTTATGCCCTGTGTTTACACATTTTTCTTAGACTTAATGGCCGACAAGTGACCATTTCATTATCATAAGATGCTTCTTTGTATTCCTGAGTTTATTCTACTCTTCCTTGTGCTTAACAGTAGCAATCATGTTCATAATTAGATGCACCTTTATTTTCAACCCCAAAGTGACTTTGTAGGTATCATGACAGCATCACAAACATTTTGCTGTGGTGAGAGACCATGTTCAGTTGCTGAAATGCACACCACATGTTTGTCCTGTTCTATCCTGGAGGTAAATGAAGAATATGTCTGGTCTTACAAGCCAAGAAAAGGAGAGAAGAATCAGGACTCATATGCCTCAAATTTATGGCCCACACACATGGTCTGGGGAAGGCCACTGTTTATATCTTCTTTCTCCTGAACCTATTTTCATAGAGATATCAGTCCACTTACCCGGAAGTTATTCAGAAACTTTTAAATGTCCAAATAGTTTAGAATATAGATGTGGAAATAAAACAACCTGAGTTTGAATTCCAGCCTATGAAGAGTTTTATGAAATATTTTACTTTGTATATTTTAGTGACCTGACCATTAAAAACCTAGATATTAATTATTTCTACTTCGTAGGCTTCTTATAAAATTAAATGAGATAATTCAAATAAAATGAGGATTAATTGTAATTGAGTTTTTGCCTAAAACAGTGTAAATCACATAGAATGTAACAGCAAGATAACTTTTAGTTTCTTTCCTTTCTTTCTTTCTTTCTTTCTTTCTTTCTTTCTTTCTTTCTTTCTTTCTTTCTTTCTTTCTTTCTTTCTTTCTTTTTTATACCAGCAATTGAACCCAGGAGCCCTTAACCACTAGCCATGGCTCTTTTTATTTTATTTTATTTTATTTTTTTATTTTGAACAAGGGTCTCACTAAGTTGCTTAGGGCCTCATTCATTAGCATTGGTTTTTATTTTTTCATGTGAAAAGCATTAATATGCACAGGCTTTTTCCACTGCTTTACATACCCATGGTTTTATAACTTGCCCTCAACTTGGCTTAATAGTTTTATATCCTCTAGGACCTGTATCTTGTCAGAGTGTTGTAGCTTAGATCTGCAATGCCCTGACAGGCTTGGTCTTCAATGCAGCAATGTGTAGAGGGGGCACTCTTTGGAATTATCTGGATTATCAGGGCCCTGACCTCATCAGTGGAGTAGTCCATAGATAGATTAATAATTTAGACATTAATTCAACATAGTGGAAAATGTAGGAGGGGGCCTAGTTGAAGTCAACAAAATAATTTTCAAAAAAAAAAATAATAAAATAGCTTCAGAGGTTAGAAAGCAAATAGGCATGGTATGCTGGAATGGTAAAAGAGATGTGTTTGATTATAAATACTGGGAAAGGAAAAGTAGCCACAGTCCATAATGAGAGATTCCCACCATTTCTATCTTACACTTCTCTACCTAGTGGATCAGAGTCAAACTTCTTCCCAAGTGAGTCAGTGATACATAAATCACCCAGCCCCAGCCCACCCAACCCTTCTGTTGATACAGAAGGAGTTGTGGGTAGAAAAAGGCAGGTGACACAACTTGAGGTCATGAAATTTATATTGCTCCAATATGCACTGATAGAGATATATAGATTCAGTGGGGGAAATGACAGGGATTCAGGGAAGAAAGGCAAGGATAGTATGATTGGGCTCTGCTAGGGTTTGAATGTATCCTCAAAGTCCTCATGTTGGAAATTCAATCCCCCAATGCAACAATGCTGAGAGGTGGGCCTCTAACAGATGAGTAGGTGGCAAGGGCCCTGCTTTCATGAATTGAGTAATTCTGTTGTCACAGGAGTGGCTTAATCGTCCTACTCATTGTAATAAAAGGATGAGTTCTGAGTTTTGTCTCCTACCTTTGCTCCACTCTTTCTTCCCCCTCTCTCCCCTTTCACCTTCCACCATGGAATGACAGCAAAGACCACTGCCATGTGCCAACACCTAGACTTCCTAGTCTCTGGAACTATTAGAAATAATTTTCCTTTCTCTATAAATTACCTCTTCTGTGGTATTCTGTTATAGCAGCACAAAGCCAACTCAGACAGGATCAAATAAATAATTGTTCAAGAGGAGAGTCATTAACAGACAACAAATGAGAGGGGCTACTATGGAATACCTGTCAAAGACCTGGGGGAGAACTTTTGGCAAATGATACAGGTATGACTCTTTATTGTGATTCAGGCTCCCTGGAAAGTTCCTAAGACACTTTGGGGAAATCTGTAAGGTCAAAAATATTTTAATAATCACACTGAGATATTATTTGTCTTTTTCCCTCTCTCTCATAAGCATAAGGATTCATTGATATGCTTTCAGATTCTACATTGCAACTAACTTTTAGGAAGTTTTGGTGTATCAATAAAGCTAAATATTCACAGTTATCTGAAAAGACTTCTATTTTAGTGTGCTCAGGCTTTCATAAAGAATTCCATAGACTGGGCAGCTTATAAACTGTGGACTTTATTTCTCACATTTCTGGAGGCTGGGAAGTCTAAGATCAAGGAACCAGCATTTTTTTGGTATGGTGAGGGTCTGCTCCCTGAAATTCAAAAATTGCTTTTTGCCATGCCCTCGCATGGTAGAAGGGGATGAAGGAGGTCTCTGTGGTCTCTTTCACAGAGGAACTAATCCCATTCATAAAGGCTCTGCTATCTTGGCCTAGTCATTTCCCAAAGACTCCAACGTCTAATACAATCAGAATAGGGTCAGGATTTCAACATATGAATTTGCAGAGAAGATGACAAAGACATTTAATAGCCGCTACTGAAACACTTTTCTAACTGGGTAAGTCTAGAGTTTTTCCCTATACTTCAATTAAAACAACATTTCAATAAATTGAATACAAAAGCAGATATGACAGTCCAGTTGTCTTCTCTTAAGACAGACTAAAGAGATTTGCAAAGATGCACTAAAACAGTGCCACTATTAGTAGTGAGCTTATTTTATTTGAAAAACATGTTTCATTTAAACATGTTATTAATGTTAATATGTAAGGAACATTATTTAAAGTAAATAATATTTCCCAGTCTTAATCAGCTACAGTAAATACTGATACATATTATCCACATAAATAAAATCTCTTAAGGATCTTTAAATAATTCTTAAGAGTTTTAAGAGGACTTAATACCAAATGTTTGAGAACTGCTTATCTAGACAATTTGCTTCCCACTTCATTCAGTATGAGGAAGTAAGGAAATTTAATAAAGTAAATAATCTTTGGAGCAATTATCCAATTATTTCCATTCAAAAGCTGTATAAATCATGTAGCAGATTGCATTTTTCAAAAATGGTCACATCAATAATATTTGCCCATTAAAATTCTCCCAGAATTTTGACACTGATCTCATTAAGACATGACATCTCATCTAATTTGGGCCAGTTTTAGTGGCTCACTCCCAATTAGGGAAGGTAGTGGAGGTGATGTTTCATGTTTTCTGAGGGTGAGTTCAGAAAAGCAGTATAGTATACAGCTGGTATGCTCTGTCTCCCTCAATCTTGCCTTGGGAAATGAGTGCCCACAGATAGGAAGTCCGGCTCCCCACAAACTGTCATGCTGGAGAGATTATTTGGAGAGATCGTGTAAAAGTAAAGAGAGTTGCATAAGGATCCCTGCCTGCTCTGTATTCTAACTGTTGCTGTTTTCTCGGTGCCATCTTCCAGATGTAAGACAGTCTATCTATCATACCAACCCTTATCCTCAAGCCACCCTGATTGACCTAAGATGGAGTAGGGAGGGGCTGTGCCTACTAAGATCTGTCCAAATCACAGATTTATGAATAAAACAATTGCTTCCATTGTTTTAAGACACCAAGGTATGAGTTGTTTGTTATACAACCATAGTAACTGGAACAAACCCTTGTATGGGGACAGTAGGAAATAATTGTTTCAGGAAAAGATGACAATACCTATAACCCGTATTGGATGTTCACTTCTTCCATGATCACCCTTGCTGAGGACCACTGGACAGTGAGGAGCTTCAGCCCAGAATCAACTATACAGATGAAGAAAAACTGAAGTATAATTTCTCTCTTCCCCATCTCAAGATCACTGGAAGCCTACCATGCAAAATATATAGGGGGCATGCCAAGTTCAGCTGCAGAACCAGTGAAGATCATTTAAATGAACAAAAGGAGAAAGGAGGTAGACAACTAATAGAAAAAATAAACTTATAATATGATAATAAGCATCACTTGATATATTTGTTACATTACATATTATATGTGATATATATTATAATAATAGCCAAACATATTAGGAAGATATTATTATTTCTCTTTAACAAATAAGAGAACATGTCAGGCCCAAGGCTGTTTAGCAATTTGCCTGAAGTCACACAACTACAGATCAAATTCAGGTCTGTCAGATTCCAAGCCTAATTGGAAACTTGTTTCTTCTGTTTGGAATTCTGAATTTTTCTGCTACATTAAGGAAAATGCAGCGCCCTCGCAGGCACACATACACACACACACACACACACACGCACACACACACTCATATGAAAATGCAGCTGGAAGTTTTCATGCTCTAACTTAAGATACAGGGGAAGAAAATACGACAAACTTCAAAGGTAACATTTCTGCTTTTCTCTTGGGAAAGAACTGTCTTTGCAGCACCATGTGAAGCCTTGGCTAATGGCAGGTGGCATTAGGGACAGAATGGAACCAGAATAACGTTAACAATTTACTATAAATGATTTTTCAATTGAAGAAAAACAGGAAATGTGCCAGAAGGCTGTGGATCAGAGGTCAACACCTGCTCCTCCCTCTGCGTGTCCACAGATTCTGACATCTCATCTGCTGGGAAATCAGATGCACTGAGATGCCAGCCAAGCCAGGGAGCACTAGGGTCTTTCTGCCAGCGACTGCCAGGTCTTAGCCTCCTGAATGCCACTCAGCAGCATTGTGCTCTTTGAAATAACTCACAGACCCCAGATACTTGTGGCAAAATAAAAGCTGAGTGTGGCTTTACTTGGGAGCAGATGCCTTGATGCCTCTCTGGTACATGTCACAAGTGACATATGTGTTGCTTCATTGCAAATGTTTGTTCACAGGTGTCTTTGGGAATGCAGGGGAGGAATGCCCCTTTGTAAAATGTTTAAATGCTCAGTAAATCTTTAGTATTTCCTATGTCTCAGAGCTGTGATTTTGTTGAAAAATTGTCTTAGGACTTCAGTTTGTATGGAGTAATTTTTTTTTTTAAATCCAAAGTCTTGGGCTACAATATATAATTTTTTGGTTCCTCATTCAACGACAGAAAATCCTAATTCTGGCTTTATTTTGGTAGCCAAAGCTTTATGCTCTATACCGCTTTTCCTGAGTATAAACTAATGCCTAAGTCTATAAACTTTAAGACCTATATGTGGTCCCTATATTTTTGTAAATTTTTCTCTTTTGAAAAAGAGAAATTTTTCCTTTTGAAAAATTTGAAAGAATTTGGCATGCATGCATGCACACATATGCACACGTACATACATACACACACACACACACACACACACTAAGCACAAAGAAAACTAGGTGGAAAAAAGAAAAAAAATCAATGATTATTATCATTAATAGAAAAAAATACTTGTATTAGACACAGGATACAAAGTAACTTTTTACAATCCTAATTTAGATTTAAATAGTTCAGTGGTCTATTGCTTATTGAGATTGTTTAGCATTTAAAATATTTTGTTCATTGTTCATTTTTTTTCAATTCTGTTCAGGGAGATATTGGGCTAGACAAGCTTGAAATTTAGGGTTAAAAAGGAGCATTCAGTGTTCCCTCTGATAGGTGGATGCTGATCCAAAATGGGGGTGGGGTGGGGAAGAAATGGAGGAACTTTGATTGGGCAAAGGGGAGGGAGGGGAAGAAAGGAGGAATGGGGGCAGGAAAGATGGTGGAATGACATGGACATCATGACCCTAGGTACATGTATGACTGCACATATGGTGCAACACTACATTGTGTACAACCAGAGAAATGAAAGCTTGTGCTGCAGTTACGTACAATGAATCAAAATGCATTCTGCTGTCATGTATACCTAATTAAAATTAATTAATTAATTAAGGAAAAAAAGCATTCAGGAAAAATATGGCTCAAGTTTCACTTACGATTCAAATTCAACATGTATCAAAATCTGCTAGAGAGCTTCTTAAAACATACTACTGGGCCCTATCCCACTTTTTAAAGTTTTTTTTTTTTTTTTAGTTGTTGATAGACCTTTAGTTTATTCATTTATTTTTATGCAGTGCTGAGAATCAAACCTAGTGCCTCGTACATGCTAGGCAACTCCAACCACCCCCCCCCCGCTTTTTTTTAAACAAGTTCTCAGGTGATGCTGCTATTGTTGCTGCTGCTACTACTAGGGGGACCATATTATGAAAAGCATTAATCTAAGAAATTAGGTCATGGGAACAGTCAAAATTTGGGGAGCCATAAATTGATGTCATAGACTGAACCAGAGATCAAATAAAGAAGCAAGAAGTCAGGATAATGAGTGGGAAACTGGAAGACAGGGAGTATTGTCATCAGGGTCATTGCACTAACTCTAAACATGCTGATTTCTCGTAGGAAACATCTCAGAGGGGCTACAGAGCATTGGGTTTTGATTACACATAGGTCACCCTGCCAGACCATTTAAAAACTCAGGATAGCACGGTAGATACATTTTACTTACTGTTTGAAGAAATAGGAGATAATTTATTTTATACTTATTATAGCACTACAGCAAGGTAATTTAAATAACATATTGTATTAGTTTCTATTCCTGCTTTAAGAAATTATTACAACTTAATGACTTAAAACAACACAAATTTATCATCATGATATTCTAAGCCGGGTATTTGATATGGATCTCATTGGGCAATAGTTAAGATGTCAGCAGGGATCCATTCCTAGTTGAAGTTTCTAGGAGAAAACTTATTTTCTTGCTTTGTTCAATATCTTGAGGTCACCCACTTTCCTTGGCTTGTACCTTTCCCCTTTTTCGTTGAACCATTAAAATCACATCCCTCAGGCCCTTCTTTTGTAATCACGTCTCTCTGTAACCCAGCCAAGAACATTCTCTGCTTTGATGACATTGTGTGATTCAACTGTGCTCACCTAGATAATCTAGGATAATCTACCCATCTCCAGGTCTTTACCCTTATTCCCATCTTCATAGTCCCTTCTGCCATCTTAGGTAACATATTCACGGTTCTAGGAATCAGAACATGGATATCGAAGAGGTCATTGTTCTGCCTTCCACAATTAATAGCTGATTTCATTTGTTTCTACTACAATAAAAAAAACTTTAAAAATTTTTTATTCTAGTACAAAATAAACAAGAATTGTATTATAAACAAAACAAAATCTCCATGGTGCAGAGTTCTATTTTTGTCACAACAGCATGAAGACCTCCATTAGAAGCAATATGGAACCACGGCCCAGAAAAACTGGTGAAAACTATAAGAAGGTAACAACTTAAAGTCTCTGGAAATCATGCTAGGATATATAGCTAATTAAAAAAAAATCACTCAAGATAATCTACTAGAACTCTTTAAGAGTGGTAAGAATCTGTGGTCTTTGATTCAGGATTCACTCCCTCTTTCCTTTTTCCCAACTTAACCATACAGAAAATCCACTCTGGAGAAGAATACAGGCTCCTTCTCTCCATAGTTTCCAGTCACAGAGGACTATCTTCTGAGAGGCAGGATACCAATATTTCCCAACCTACCTTCCAGCTACTTGTAGCTAAGGCTAATTTCTAGGAAAATGGGGCCAAGATGTTGATGCTCTTCATTTCATCAATCTCCAATGTTGGGAGAGAGAAAGTGTGTATGTTGGGCACAGCCCCACTGAGACTAGTCGGGCCCCAGTGACTTGTAAGATGACTCTATACCAGAAGAGGTGAGTAAATAATTTGAGGTTACTGTCTGCCATTCCACTGAGTGTTTGGCTTTTAAAGAAAGGATATCACTCAGAAAGAATGGTGCTGTTTTTCCTACCCCCAACTCCAGAGCCCTGGCTGGGAGATTTTGCCTGGTGGTGTGAGTCCATTTTGTGTTGCTATAGCAAAATAACTGAAGTTAGGTACTTTAAAAATAAAAGAGGCTTATTTAGCTCATAGTTCTGGAACTTCTAGAGCATGATACTGACATATGGTCAACTCTGCTGAGGACCTTATGGCAGATGATATCACAATGGCATAAGCAGAAGAGACAGAGGTCATATGGTGAGACAGGTAGCAAAACCTGAGAAGAGGCCATATTTATTCTTTTCATAACACCTTGCTCTAATGGGAATTAATCCACTCTTATTGGACCAATCCATTCTTGATCTATTCCTAAATGTGGAGCCCAGGATCTAATTACCCTCCTCTAGGTTTTTATCTCCTAAACATTCCACCACTTCAGTACTACCACACTGGAGACACCAAACTTCTAGCACTTGAAACTTTGGCACCCACATTCAACCATATTCAAAGAACAGCAGGGTAGAAGCAGGCTTTAAAGCAGATAGCTCCTAATCTCTTCCCAGAGAAACTGAATTTAGTTGAAACAGAATGTGTAGAAGTTCAAGCCTTTGAGGATTCTCAAAACTAGAGATTCTCAACTTGGTGAGATGGAAACTCCAAACTGAGGGAAGCCAAATCTATAACTATCTTTGCCCTTTGCCACCAGTCAGTGTTCTATCTTCCTGGAAGGGGCAAGATATCAGCATTTCTCATCCTGTCTAGTTATCTATTGTTGAGACTAAGCTCCAGGAAAGTACCCCTGAAAGAGGGGGGCTACCCTTATCTGCCCAGTCCCCACTGGTAGTGCAGAGGCTCCATCTTGTACATGATTCCACTGAGAATACTGAAGACCTAGTCTATGGAGTAATTTAGGACCCAGAGTATTGTTAGAACCAATCCAGCAATAAAGTGGCAATTAATGGAACTTGACAGCTTAATGGTTATATGTAGTCAGGGAAGAAAGCCCTGCCAAAATCATCATCATTCTAGGTTGTATGAGGTTGTACCTTCCAAAGGAACAACATCAGAGGCTTAATACCAGGGAAGTGAATTTCACAACAATGATCCAGCCACTCACTAAATAAATAAATAAGCAAATCACAAGAAGGCTAAGATGGGGAGAAACAGTACTCAGAACAGCTACAATATATAATGTAAAATGTCTAGTTTTCAAAGAAAGATTGAGACATGCCAAGAAGTAGGAAGTACTATCATACACTCTGAAATTACCTGTGAGATCAACCAGAGAACAAATTTTACAAAAATTTTATTATTCAAAGAAACTAAAGGAAACATGACAAAAAATATTTAAATGTGATAATAATGTCATCACAAATTAAGAATATCAATTAGGAAACAGAAATTAAATAAAAAGGACCAATGGAAAGTCTAGAATTGAAAAGTATAACAATTGAAATGAAAATTTCATTAGAGGGTCCCAATAACAGATTTGAAGAGCAGAAGAAAGAATTAATAAACTTGAAGATCTGTCAGTAGGGAAAACACAAACTGAAGAACAGAGTGGAAAAAATTAAGATCAAACAGTTTAAGAGAAATGAAATATACCACAAAGCACAAAAGCTTACACCTAATGTGAAAAAGAATAAAGAGGAAAAGAAACAGAAAAAAATTCCCAAAATCAATAATTACAAACTTCCCAAAATTTATTAATATCTTACCCAGAAGCTCAATGAACTTGAAATAGGATAAATACAGTGTTCATCAACAAACAGATCATAGTAAGTTAAGGGACAAAGACAGGGAGAAAAAAATCTTGAAATCAGAAAGGAAAAATAAATTACTTATTAATTACAAGGGAAGCCAAATAAAATTAATAGCTGTCTTCTCAGCTGAAACAATGGAAGCCAGAATGTAATAACATATTTAAAGCCAACTACTATCCAATATCCCAGAAAAGCTATCTTTAAAAGTGACATTCCCAGATAAACAAGAACTGTGAGAATTTTTTGCTAGATGACCTTTCTTATAACAAATCCTCAAGGAAGTTTTTTAGCCTGAAACTCAGAAATAATTCAAATACACACACACACACACACACACACACACAGAGAGAGAGAGAGAGAGAGAGAGAGAGAGAGAGAGAGAGAGAACAGCACAGGTGAAAATAATTATGTAATTACAAAAATGAACATACATAACACTTTTCTTTCTGCTGTTAACTGATTAACAGGCAATTATATAAAAAATATGTACATTATGTTTTATTGGGTATGTAAAACAGAAATGTGTGATATTTGTAAATAAAAGTACAAAGGAGATGAATGGTAGTGAAGCTGTATTTGGCTAAAGAAATGAATCCAAGTGGTAATTCAAATTCACAAGAACAAGTGAAAAGAACTAGAAATGTTAAGAAGGTTAATATGGCAAAACTTTTAAATATATAATTGTTCTTTTTTCTCTATTTCTTTAAAAGATATATCATCTAAATTAATTATGCCAATTAAAAATAAATTTAAAATAATTGTAACAATGTATTATTGGATTTATGACATTAGTAGATAATATGTATAACAATAATACCAAAAAGGGAGGGACAGGGAATAGTGGTAGGAAGCAGTAATAATTCTCTATTTCACTGGAATTAAGACAAATATGAAGCTAATTCTCATAATTTAGGATATTTATAGTAAATTTAGGATATTTATATTTAGCAACCACTAAAGACATAACAAAAATATAGTTAAAAATATAGGACAAATTAGAATGCCACATTAGCAAATATTCTCTTAATGTAAAAGAAGACTGCAAAGGAGGAGCAGGGAACAAGAAAGACATGAGACAACACAAACAAGAAAAAAAGAAGATATAAATTACATACATATCATAATATAAATATTAAGTAGATTAAATAATGGCACATTTATTAAAATAGATTAAACAACCCAATCAAGAAGTAGAAATTTTCAGACTAAATTACAACATATTCGACTATACTGGAAGCACAATTTAGAAACAAAGATACAAATAAAATGAATGTAAGCATATGAAAAATATATACTACATAAGCAAGAACTAAAGAAACCTGGGTGGTCTTACAGACTATCCATAAATGAGAGTATAAAACAAAATATGTTACTAGATAGAGATATCTTCTAATGATAAAGGGTCTGTTAATTAGGAATACATAATAGCCATAAACATATACTTGCCTAATAGCACAGTATCAAAATAAATGCATTAAAAGCTGACAACTGAAGAGAGAAATAGATAATGCAAAAACAATTATTTGAAGACTGTAATACCTCCCATTATACTAGGCAGAAATTCAACAAGGAAATTAAAGACTTGGACAACACTATAAACCAATTAGCCCTAACAGACGTCTACCCGTCATTACCAGAATATACATTCTACTCAAGTGCACACAGAACTAGGTAAAGCATAAAACAAACCTCAGTAAATTTAAAAGCATAAAAGTAATAGAGTTGTTCTGCAACTACAATGCAATTAAATTAGAATTTCGGGGAGCTCACAAGTATTTGGAAATTAAACAACACCCTTCTAATTAATAAATGAGTCAAAGAAATCAAAACCTATTTTTTAACACATGGGAGTGAAGATGAAGCATTCTTAAATATATGAAATGCAGCTAAAACATATTTTAGTGGGAAATTTATTACTTGAAATGCCTATATTATCAATGAAAATTGTCTCAAATTAATAACCTAACTTTTGACACGAACCACTGGGAAACAAAGAGCAAGCTAACCCTAAAGCAGGAAAAAAAAAAAAACAATAAGGAGTAGAAATCAGTGAAATAGGAAGAAGAAACATGGTATAGAAAATCAATGAAATCAATGATTTTGGATAAGTCAAGAAAATTGTAAAACTTTCATATTGACCAAGCTATAAAGAGAAAAGACAAATTACTGATATCAGAAATAAGAGAGGGGACAGGATTACTATTTACCTTAAACAAATAAAATGAACTATAAAATAATATTATGGTCAGTTGCATGTAACTAAATTAGAAAACAAATTTAAAGGAAAAAATTTCTTAGAAGGCTATAAACAACAAAAACCAAATCAAGAAGAAATACATAATATGAGTGGACCTATAAAAATGATTAAATCAATAGTTTTTAAAAATACCACAAAGAAAGGCATACTACCAGCACAGGCTTACATAGTGAATGCTACTAAACATTCAAAGAAATAATATCAGTTCTTCACAAATTCTTCCAAAATACAGAAGAGGAAGGCTATTACACAATTTATTCCATGAAGCTAATCTTAGCACAATACCAGAACTAGTCAAGACATCACAAGAAAGGAAAACTACAGATCAATATCACCTATGAATACAGACACAATATCCCAACAAAATGCCAGCAAAATGAACCCAGCAAAATGAAAAGTAAGAAAAAAAAAGCTCATTCATACATCATGGCTAAATGAGATCCTTCCCAATATATAGAGTTGAAGTAATAGTCATAATATATTATATCAATAGCATAAAAAGAAAAATACATAACATAATCATTTCAATAAATGCAGAAAAATCATTTGAGAATATCTAACATCCTTGCATGATATAAACACTCAACAGGCTAGGGATAGAGATATAAGTCAATCACTTTACATGAAGGTGTACAGAAATTGGAATCCACACACTTTGCAAATGGGAATACAAAATGGTACTTCCACTATGTACAGCAGTTTGGTAGTTTCTTGAAGATTTAAACATAGAATAACCATGTGATCTAATAATTCCACTCCTAGGAATATATCCCAAATAAACGAAAACAGTCAAACAAAAACTCACATGCCAATGTTCATAGCAATAATACACACAATTACCAGGAAATGAAAAATACCTAAGATCATTAATTGAAGAATGGATTTTTTAAAATGCGGTAGATCTATACATTAGAATATTATTCACTCATAAAAAGTAAGTAATGACACTGAAGTATAGTTACATCTTGGAAATATTGTGCTAAGTGAAGGAAGCCAGCCACAAAAGACGACCTATTATGTGATTTCATTTATGAAATCTTCAGCATAGACAAATCTTAAGTACACAAGTTGCTTAATAATAGGTTGATTGGAGGTAACAGTTAAATGATATAGAGTTTCATTTTTTGATGATTGAAATGTTCTAAACTTGACTGTGGTAACACTTGCATACATTTGTGATTTTATTAACAGACATTTAATTATACACCTTAATGGGAAAATTACATGTACATTTTATCTCAATTAATACATATATTTTTTAAAGAAAAATCACTATGGTGCATCAGAAATCATCTCAAATGTCTTTTCAGAGGGACTGTGTTTTTTTTAAAAAAAGGCTTACACACACTCACACTCACACACACTCCCATTAAGGTGATGGAGTGAAGCTCTGAGAGGTGTAAGTATGTCACAGTGAACAAATGTGGAGCAGAGAGACAAGCTCCAGAGTGAGTTGTGCACAGGCTACACCACTGCCTCTGGGCAGGCACCTGAAGACCAGCTGAGTTAAGTACCCTACGCCAGCTCTTGGTCAACTGGGAAAACCATCTGTCCCAAGAGTCAGCTTTACTTCCCAGCACCAGCCTCTTGGAACCTTTCCTTGTAGCTGACTGTCAGGAAAACCCTACAAAAGTGTCAACTGAAAAATCAGTAGGTTTGAGGCTTGGTGGAAGGTTTGACAGAAGAGTTTTTTGATTTTTACTAAGAAGCTTCTGGGGGGAAAATTGGTTATTAATAAGGAAGTTATATCTTGAGTAGGGGGCTCCTCCATCAAGTAGGGTGAAGTGCTCCTAGAGCCTTTGGTTCATGAACTAGTTGCTCCAATAGGGACTTTCCTTTCCAGGGGCTCTACTGAGCCATCCCCCTGATATAGCCACAAGATATAACAGCCATCCTCCTCCCCAACCCTGATGTGTATACACAAAGGCCAAATGATAAGATGGCATCCACAATCTACAATGAGGGGCATGGTGGGGGGCACATGCAAAAAATAGAGGAACTTTGTGCAAAGGGGAGGGAGGGATAGGGAGGGGTATGGAGGCAGGAAAGATGATGGAATGAGAATGACATCATTACCCTAGGAAAATGTACTGCTGCACATATGGTGAGACACTACATCATGTACAACCAGAGAAATGTAAAGTTGTGCTACAATTGTGTACAATGAATCAAAATGCATTCTGATGTCATATATACCTAATTAAAATAAATAAATTGATTTTAAAAGTTCAGAGGTTACATGATTAGATTGTGAAAGCTACAAACAAATCAGTAGATTAATCCATGATAAATTCATATGATAGATTAATAATTTGAATGGATTAATGGTTGACAACTGTAGGCAGGTTGGCAGGGTTGGAGAAAGTAGGTGTGTGCCTTTGAACTTTACATTTTGGTACTGGTGAGTGGAACTCTCTCTGCTTCCTGGTTGGCAGGTCCTGAGCTGTTTTTCTCCACCATGTATTTCCACCATCATGCTTTGCTTCACCTTAGTCTCAGAAGTATGGAGTTGGCTGACCATGGACTGAACTTCTGAAGCTATGAGCCAAAAATAAACTTTTCCAGTGGATGCCACCCACTTATCAGAACATTTTGCCTTTGGATTTTGGGGACTGGCTTACTTCACTAAGCATGATATTCTCCACCTCCATCCCTTTACCTGCAAATGCCATAATTTTATTCTCTTTTAATGCTGAGTAATATTCCATTGTGTATATATACCACCTTTTCTTTATCTATTCATCTATTGAAGGGCATCTAGGTTGCTTCCACAGTTTAACTATTGTGAATTGAGCTACTATAAACATTGATGTGGCTGCATTACTATAGTGTGCTGATTTTAAGTTCTTTGGGTATAGACGGAGCAGTGGGATAGCTGGGTCAAAAGGTGGTTCCATTCCAAGTTTTCTACAGTTTGGTCTTTTGGTCACAGCAATGCAAAGCTGACCAAAACAAAGCTGACCAAAACAAAGCTGACAAAGACTGTAAATAATTGTATAATACATGATTTTTCCCCTCACAAAATGGTATTACTTTTCCAGTCATTTTAGCCAATCTCTTACATGTATCCTCAATAGCCTTACACAGTGTCATTCTGTTTAAGAAAACCCCAACTCTAGAGAAACTGATATGTTCTTACTTCTGCAGACACACCTAGGATACCAACTCCACAAGAGAAAAATGAATCATTTAATCCTTGTTTGTTGCCAAATGCACATTCTCTCAGTCACTTATTCATTTATTCTACTAATATATCTTAGAAAGTCTATTTTGTTCCAGGTAGTAGAGATAAAACAGTGAACAATAATAGCTAACATTGGTATAGACAGGTGTTTTGTATGTGTGGGTTTATGTAATTATCACAAAAAATCCCACACAAGAGGAACTTGTATTATTTATATTTTCCAGATGAAATAATTTTAGCAAAGAAATATAACTTTCCCAATCAGGTAAAATCCCTAAAGGGATTCGAATCCAGGAAGGATAAGTAAGTCTCAAGCCTTAACCTCTCTTCCATTCTCCTTCTGATTTCCATGTACAAGGAGCTCAGAGCCTGTCAAGGAAGAAAGATATCATGAAAGTAATAAATGAGAAGAGTATTACTAAAAAGAAAGCGTAGAGTACTTGTGAATGTATTAGCAGGGCTAATTAGTTTAGCCCAGATATTCAGTGAAACTATACAACTGCCTGAAAGTCTTAATAGAATTCTTTAAATTGTCTATTTTCTTACCTTAATATCAAACATTATCCTACCCTATCAGAGCACCATTCTCCATTCCTTCTACTCTGGCACACTAGGTTTATGACTTCTTACTTAGAGGATCCATCACCTTACTAACCTAACCCTCAACCTGTATATGTTTCTATATCAAGAATTGATGTTCAGTCAGGAATCTCTTGGTTCAGCCATTCAATTATTAGAATATATAGGTACACTTCCACTCCACTTAACATCTGCTCTCATGTAACCTCCAGCCCTGGCCATATTCCCCAAAGAGCCCCAGACCAACTCATCTTCTAGCAATGAGAACACTCCAATCCTCCATCACATGGTCAAAAAAAAGTTTTCTCCTTTGGAGAGGCTTCACTGGTTTATCTTCATCTGCTTCTTAAATGCTGATGTACCATTGGATTCTAATCCTGTTCATACTCTGTACCACCTCTGAATGAGATTACCTACATTTATAGCCCCAACAGCAAACCACATGCTAATGGCAACCAAATCAATGTCTCTAACCTAGACCACCCTTCCAAGTTCCAGTTCTTCATGTCCGACTGCCTAATGAGTGACTCAACTTTGATGGATGACAAGTAACTCAAACTTTTCATGTGGTCATCACCTGCACTGCTCTCCCAAACCTCCTTCATGTTCTCTGCTAGTGAGTCATCATAACCATATCCAGTGTCAAAGCTATGGATCATTATCTAACATTCTCTTTTATGCATTCTGAATTCCAGTCAATTCTCCTTCCTAAATGTCCCTGAAATATGATGATATTTTTCCATTTACATCAAATCACCATAGTCACAGTCATTGCCATACCTCCACTTCAGTGATCAAACATGTCAAAACTATAACATTTATTATCTTGTTCCCTGTCAAGCTGCTATACTCCCTAAGAGCAATTTTTTTTAATGTCCAAAATCTTATTTCTTTGGGTTTGAATCCTTTGTTTTCAGCATACTACTTTTAGGATAATAGTCAACATCCTTTCCTGGATTTGTAAAACTCTTCATGATCTAACTCCATTTTATATTCTTGCCACTTTGAACTTCTTTATATTCTTTGCCAAATATATAAGGGGAAATCCAGCTTTTTAAAAAATTACACATTTATTCCTTTGACGGAAATACTCTTAATTCTTCTGCATCTTTTTGCCAAACTAATTCAAACTTTACCCTTCAGGACTCAAATATCACTAACTTCAGGCATCCTTGAATAAAATCCTCATAGACTTAAGTAGGTCCCCTTGATAAGCTCCCTTAAAATTTGTATCTCCCTCTGATTGTACTAATCCACAAGATAATTTCTGACTCCATCATTTGTCTCTTCTTCCTTATTTAAAGCATCAGGGAAGACGACATCATATATATCTTTTACACTGTACTTCCAGTGATCAACATACTGTTTGACACATAGCAAATATTCAAAAAATAGTTTTTGAAACAGTAAATAGATGATAGATTAAGAAAATGTTCCAGTCTCCAAGTATTTCATCTTATAGTAGAGAGAAAAGTACTTGCATCAAAAAATCAATACCACACAATATTCCTAATACAGGTATTTACCAAGTGCTTTGAGAATAAGAAAATAGAGAAATAAATTACAGAAAAATATTTTCTATATAAATGCGCTTATTGGGCTGGATGCAGTGACATTCCCCTGTGTTCCCCAAAGATCTGGAGGCTGCAGCAGGAGGATCATGAATTCAAAGCCAGCCTTAGCAAATTAGCAAGGCACTAAATGACTTTTCTCTAAATAAAATATACAAAAAAAGGGCTGGGGATATGGCTCAGTGATCAAGTGTCCCTGGGTTCAATCCCCAGTCCTGCCAAAACAAACAAACAAAAAAAAGAAGCAACCATCTGTGATGTTTTAGTTTTTTGAGGTCACAGGGTCTTCAAAATTTAAGAAGATCCTTTAACTTGCTCTATCAGATATTATACAGAGTAGGTGTTATTTGATCAGGAGCTTTACTCTAATCATTGAGGGACCCCCACTGATGGTGACATCTTCCACAACTAGCTCATGGAGTAACTAACATATAGGAGGGGTCAGAAGCTAAGCCTTGAAGTGACATAGATCACTTCTACTCTTCTACTTCATTCTAATTGAAATTAGTCACGAAGCTACACTTAACTGCAAAAGGGTAGATAAAAATACTATGTTGGAAAATTGTTGTCCAGTAATAATTCTATATTTCCAGAAGAGAATTGGATAGATAGATCAATCGATCAGTTGATCAATAGATAGATAGTAGTCTTTGCCACAGATTCATACACACTTGAATTAAGTGTGACTTTGGATAAAATCTTATTGCTCTTAGGACAATTAAACTTTCATTTGCAAGTGCCTATTATTATTCATAGCCTACCTAGAATTGACATACATGATTTTATGGAAAAATACATATTTACTAAATATATATGTGTGGTTGCATACTATTTAATTTTCCATATTCTCACCCTATTTATTAAGAGGTTCCCAGTCTCTCTGTCCCTTATTTTTCAGAGTTGTAGAGAGTAAGATTCTCTCGACCTTTGTTAACTCCAGAATCATTGTCTACTCAAAATGGCATGGACATATCTATCAATTGGGCACTGAAGCTGGCTCTACTCTGTAGTAGGGCTTCCACTGTGTTGGTGCTGACCCAGGCTACTGCCTGCTGTATCCTATGGCTGTGCCCTAAAACAAGTCTGTACTAACCCTAACTCTTCGTATGATTGAGAATCTATCTCCCTGTTTTGTTCTAACACTCAATTACACTATTCTGAAAAGAGCCTGAAGTAACATAAATTTGTGGAACAGAGGTTGGAAGAGGTGAGAGTTATGTAAAAATGGAGCACAGAAATTACATAGGGGTAACTATGTAATTTATAATAGATTATAAATTCATTTATATATGGGATGAAACTTCATATGACCAGGAAAAGAATGGGAATAAAAAAAACCTTATAATTCCTAAAGCTTTCATACATTGGAGAGATTTCAAGCAACTATCAATGATAGAGTCTTCATTGATGACCCAGGGCATTCAATGATGACCCCATTATGGTCATATTTTACTAGCAAGAGGTAGACTATCTTTAGAGTGAATGCTGCTCTAAAACTACCCTACTCAAGTGTAAAAATAAGCTTTGACAGAACTGGGCTGCTCTATAAGTAACAAAAGAAGCCACAAGAACACAATGCAACTCTCTTTAAAGAAACAAAACTAAACCTACCTTCTGAGGTTAGGTTACAGATCAAACTAAAAAAGATTAACGAGAGAAAGGTATAAAAATATAATTAATATTTTCAGTGTTACATGCATGGAGCTTCACACAAAGGAAGTGAAAGACTCAAAGAGGTCATTAAACTTGGGGGCTTATATATTGCTTTAACAGACAGCAACAAATTATATAAAATGACTAGCAAAGGAAAGGGTATTGGGGCATATAAGGCTGATAAATCATGAGACAGTGACCATAGTAAATATATGGAAGTATCTTCATGGATTAAAAGGTAAAAGAAACTTAATTAGGCTTGTTTATGCAGACTTATCTTGGTGCCAGTTCTCTGTCCCAGTGATAAAGTTTGCTCTAATCATTCTGGTACAGGAGACGGGTAGGAAATTTATAACATCTTCAAAAAGAGATATTTATACCCTACTCTTAGGTAGATGCTAAGATGACAAAAAACTTTTTCTACATCCATTAATTCTCAATTTCCTTCCACTCATATCTTTTTGCCAATGAGGTATATTTTGAAGTGGTATGTTCTAGACCTCTTCAGCATAAAATGGTGGTAAATTAAAAACTGATCTAGGTGTGAAGGCAATAGCATGTATGAATCTCAAAAGTACTTTGTTGAGTAAAAGAAGACAGATGAAGTGGAATATATGCTATTATTCCACTCATGTGAATTTCTTGAAAAGATGAAACCACAGCTATAGTAAAATGATCAGTAGACAACATATAACACACTAATATGTTGAGATCTTTCCATGTGTAGACTACTCTCCATATTAAGGCCTCTATTTGAAATACAAGTGAATGGTGCAATTTCCTCTGTAAATATTTATTGGTACTATATATGTGCTAGCACTAGTATTAAATTAATACAAATGATGAAATTTCTTAATTTTATTCTTTGAATAGAGGCATATAGACAGACAATAAATGATGCCAAAGATACTCTTGATTTATATAACCAAATGATAATATATGTGTAAAGTATATGAACAAATCAGCATTACTTGGAGAACCTTAAGGCTTTACTTTTTTTTCCTCTGTCATTTAATTTTTTAATCAAAACATCACCTAAACACTGGTTTCTATAACAAACGTACTAAAATATAAATTAAAGCTAAAACAAATGTCAGCCTTGATTTTTCTCACTCCATGACATGGTCTGAATCTTAAAACCTCACTAAGTACAGCTAGATATACTTCTGCATGTCCCATGATGCCAATGGCACCATTTCCATGGTAACTTTAATGCTTGAAAAGTAAAAAGCAGAAGGAGTCTTAAGAAAATTGCACAAAGTGAACAAAATAAATTATTAGATTGAACATATGTGGCATAAACAAAATATGGGGTGCAGTTATTAAAAATGAATTGCCTTTTTAAAAACTGAAAACAAGCATAACTCAAGCATGAAACTTCTACTTATGGAAAATGTGGTCATCCTGAACTCATAGCAGTCAAGTTATCCTACTACCTCTGATGCCACAAAATTAGAAGCTCACATAGACATCAAAATATTCCACCACCCCTCTATTTTGGAGGCACAAATTTTCATGCAATTTTTAATTATTAATGAATTAAAGGAACAAAAGTAGATATATAATTATCACATTTATACCAATAAGAGGAAGTATCTACTGTTTGTATAGTATTAGCAGAAATTATGTATTTTAATATTATTGCATAAATTATTTTCTGTTCCTAAAATAAAGTACAATGTTGTTTTTATGCCAAGAGATACATTTAGAAAATATTTTCATGGCATGCATCCTAAGTGTCTACTTACATTTGATATTTTCAAGTAACTCACTACCATTGGAAGAATTCACAATGAATTAAGCAAGCCTGTGAGTTATAGAACTAAGGATACAATCCACTTTGTAGTTATGTTTTATGGTTGTATTTGAGTCATCTGAAATAAAATCAAGCCATGCTTACTTCTTAAAGATATTTGCTCACAAAATAGTACCTTTGATTGAATTAAATCTATTTTATTAACTCTATTTCATTAAATCCTTACTATCCAGCTCTGACTCTTTCAATGTCTATATTTCTGTTTTTATCAACTCTGAATATCTAGGTGAATGAACTACATACTCACCACAAAACATATTTGGGAAGAGGTGCAATGTAGAATCACTGAAGACTTACTTGGCCTACTTCATCATTTTGCCTTAGGTCAACTTTAATAATATGAATGCCCTAAACTGAAAACTAAAATTTGATTTTCAATTGTTCAAGGCTCTAATCTAATATAACCATGAATAATAAGATGTGATGTCTTCAGAATTATAAACTAAAATTTGATTTCCAATTGTTATTTTATTCAACTGATGAGTGTATTGAATGCCTGCCACACAGGAGGGGAGGCACAATCCTTGGCACTAGAGACACCAATAGCATACCTCACAGGAGCTGATGTTTTGTAAATGTGAGAAAGAAAATGCTAAAAACATGCTTACAGTATAAGAAAAGTGAAAGCAGCATTCTTAGAGTGCTAAGTTAAAAAAAATCTGAATGTACATGAAAGAGATTAGAAATCTTCTGGTCCAACTCTTTTTATTTTTCCATCTAAAGAAATGACCACAGACTAAATGTGTATGCATGTGTTTGTGCCCATGTCTTTCCAGGGTCCTGTAAAAATTTACAGAGAGCTGAGTGCAATGGTGCACACCTATAATCTCAGCTACTAGGGAGGCTGAGGCAGGAGGATCATAAGTTTTAGACCAGCCTGGTTAGCCTAGTGAGGCAATCTCAAAAAAATTAAAGGGAAACCGTGGATGTATTTTAGTGGTAGAATGCTTGTCTAACATGTGTTAGGTCCTAGGTTCAATCCCCAGTACTGTAAATCAAAAGTGTGCATGTGTGTGTGTGTGGAAATTATGCAAGGCAAGATATCACTATGAGTACATGTTTAAGTGTGGTATCATATAATATAACAAAAGTGCACTCAAATGGGAATATAAGCAAAGGTTCTTGAATTAATACATTTTCTGTTACTAATAACACAATACACATACTGGAGAAGTTTTTTTTAAAACAAAAAAGGTTTGTTTTGGCTCACAGTTCTGATCCACAGTCAATGGTCCATAAGATAGGCTTGTTGCTGGCAGAGTCCTAAGGTAGCACAGCACACCATATATTGAGAAAGAGGAAGCACGTGTGTGTCCTCTGGTTTCTCTTTCTCTTCTTATAAAGTCACCAGTATTCAATGATGTTGGCTCCACCCTGATGGCCTTAACTAGTCCTAATCAATTTATAAAGGTAAGATTAAGTTTACACCCAACATGAGTTTTGAAGGGGACAAACCATAGCAATTCTATTTGTACATTGCTAATTTTTAGGTATATGCTATGGAGAGGGTGTTCACTAGGTCTTCACCTATATTATATGATTTCAGTTCAATCCCTGTTACCTAATTTTCCTGGTTATTGTCAAAATTACATGTAGTAATGGATAAAAAATACTTTGAAAAATTAAAGCATAATAAAATATAATATTTGATAGTATTTCACATAATAAATCTGGATATATAAAGAATGTGATTAATATAATTGTGGGGAATTAACTGGATTAACAGAATGAAGTACATAGTTAATTGGGAATTAAAAGAATGAAAGTATAATTACTTCTTATCCATTCACTATTTCTTGTCATATTTGAGATATAAAAATACTCAAATCAACAGAGATAAAAAAAATTAGAAAATATGGGAAAAGGTTTTCTATGTCTCCTTTCATCCCCAACTTAGAGCACAGGGCTTTCATCCTTATGAGAACAGTTGGTGTATGAAAGTTGGCTAACAAAACAGTGTTGGTTCCCGTGACTCATAGTCATCTCCAAAGAAAATTGCCATACCCATTGCAATTCTAAGGAGGAAGATACAAGTTTGAAGATTTGATTCCACATAGCCTCTTTCCCTTACCACCACAACTTGTTAAAAACTGGCAAGTTCCAGGGCCAAATGCACACCCTGGTGGGTGTGACATGACCTAAAATAAAGTCTCTGAAGAATTTTAGTTTTGAGAGATTGAGAAATTGAGGCACTTAACAGTGGTGACTAAAGGTGGATGATGGATAGACACAAATCATGACACAGATTCAGGGCTATAACAACTAATGGTTAAGTCTCAAAGGAACAAAGTTCATGTATAAGCAAAAATCTGTAAGGTACAGAAGAATGTAGGTGTATATATAATAGATGTTAGAAGAATGGTCAGAAGAGAGCAGCCAGTCTCTAAAACTGCATTGATCTTGAGGGATAGCTCTATTTGTATGTAATAAATCTCTCAGCTTGGGCTCAGTTCCTAAAACAGACTGGATAACTAGGGAAAATTTAAGAAGTATTATTAAATATGGCACTTCGGCAGTCTTGATTAAAGGTGATGGCAACATTAGCCGTATCTACTGGTGATGTTCAGTGAAAATAAGTCAGACAGTGAGCTGACATCCAGGGATCTCACTGATTCTATTATCTACATCATCACCAGAAGGAAGCTGGCCTTGGGGAATAGTCAGATGGCTTATCTGGCCTTGGGGAATAGTCAGATGGCTTACTGGAGACCCAGTTAAAGCATTTTGGGGAGACACGCTATATGAATTTAGGTTGCTTATCTCAAATGATCAGAGAAGTGTGTTGTACTGGGCATTTTATATATAACATTTCAGACCCATCCTCTTTGTCATGCTGTTCATTCCAGCAACTGCTGCAGTCACTAGTTTTTATACAGATATTGACCAGATTCTGACAGGTACAACCAGACAGCAATGCACCTAGGAAAAATCCTGGTAATCTGCTTACTTTCTCAGGAATTCTCTGTCATGATGGTGTGGATGTCCACTAGAATCTACAGAGTCCAAGGCAACCCAAAAAGCCCTGCTTGACCAATGGAAAATGAGAACCAAAGGGTTCCATACTTCCCTGAATAGACTATTATAAAATTATTATCAAAAAAAATCAGAAGCTTTCATAGATCAAAACCAATAAACTATGGTAAGAGCCAACCTAATAATTTATTTTGGTATAAGCTTTCCCTTCTTCCCTTTTCATACCCCTGTACAATTCTCTTTGCTAGGATAGCATTGCTAAATAAATTCCTTATATGTAACCTATTATTCAGCATTGTTCTCAGAGATTCTCAGGCTAAGATCTTTTGTGCAGAAAGCACATCTTCAGAATCTGAATACGAACCTGAACCCCCATTCGATGACTAGGCATCAATAAAGACCACATGGATGGTGGTTAACCGGGTTTGAAAGATCACAATGATAAAGACTCTTGTCAAGTAGAATGAGGTACAGATTGCAGATGAGACACAGAGTTGTGCAGTAGTTGTAACACTTATGAAGTATGGAGGAATAAATAATAACATGGGTTGTGAATCAAGCTAATGTTAATTAACTGCTTTGGAACCCCGAGAAAAGAAAATATGAGAACCAGAGAACCTCCCTTATCTCCTAAAGTCACAGTGAACAATGTGATGAAAATCAGAGCTAGAAGCACAGTCCAAATATAACTAAATATATAACATCAACACCAACCTAATGCCAAAGTAGTGCCCTTATGACACAAGAACAATGTCCTAAGACCTAGGAGACATTTAAGTATATGAATACATTTCCTTGAATCCCTAAATTCCATTGAGTTTTCAGGCAAAAGTACACTCCTCTTTTGCTTGAGAAGAATAGCTCTCCATTGACTGAAGACTATAATTAAGACAAATGAGATAAGAACTTCACTAAATGACTGCCTTCCTCAAGATTTACTTTGGTCTCTTCTTATTAACCACTGAGACAATAACCAGGATAGGGTATCAGCACGGGAAAATGCATTCCCTCTTCAGAAAATAAATAATTTATAGACCAAAGGAACTGCATGATCAAGCTAAATGTTTTTGGCAGGACTTAGGTAGAAATGTGAAAAAGTAGACCTCAAGGCTGTTGGGCTGGAATGTAAGAAGAGATAAGAAAGGATTAGATAAGGATTTATTAATATGGTAACATTCACCCATGATTTAAAGAGTAATGTCCTTAAAAAACACCTTAGCCAGACCTCATAAAGAGTTATAGCCTAAGTTCCTCTTACTGTGGAATCACTGGATCTGCATAATTATACTGATGTATACTGATCATTGTCATGGATAGAGGTTATTCACAGACCCAACAAAAAATGGGCTCCCTCTCATCAAGGCTGATCTCCTCCTACCATTGATGAAAGTTCAACCTGTCATCAGAAAAGATCAATGGTTAATCCTTGATATGGCATTGTCTTTTTGGGATACCAGCTATCCACTTGATATCAAGTATGTTACCTCAGACCACTTATACTCTGGAGGCAATAACAATTTGTTCTTACCACAGTTAAACCTACATCTCCTTCCATGTTCACAGGCCTTTTTCAGCACCATCTTTCAAAGAATTGTAGACCTGACCCATAGGCATGATATCCTAAACAATATTGCCTTTGAGCAAGAGACCTATTTTAGGAAAAAATATTTCAGTGAGCAGATAATCACAGGACCCACAGATTTTATATGCTTCATTATTTATAAGCAGTTGGCCTAATAAAATGGAATGTTTTATTAAATAGTATAATCTCAGACAAATACCTACTCAGGGAAAATACCTTTCGGTTTGAGCACATTGTCTTCTATGATATACCATATACACAGAATTAATGGTAACATTTGGTGTTATGTTTCATAAATAAGCATTTATTAGTAAAAAAATGAGTAAAAATGAAACTGGCACCTCTCATTATCCAAAAACTGAATTGACACCAGGAAGCTGAAAAGATGTTTCTTCTTTTGTCCCTTTGAGATGCATTTCTGGTGACCTATTTGCAGAATTTGAGCTCTTCTTTTTAGGAGTTTGGTTTACAAAGGATTACGAGTCCCAGTTCCCAGAAGGCAATGCTTCCACAGGGAGATATTGCAAGAATTACTGCATTTGAGGTAAAAGCTGTCATTACTCAAGTAGGCCTTCTTATTACAATAAATGGCAAGCAAATATATATATTATATATATTTTAAAGAGGGGTTACCAACCTTTATTACAAAGAGCAGCAGCTAGGATTGCTGCTGAAGAACATGATCCAGAAAGAAAATGTCCTGAATCCAGAAGGGTTCACTAGAATGTCTGTTGGTGCTGCCAAAATTTGTGGTAATGATGAACTAAAGGTGCCATGACTACAGACAGATATGTAAGTACTCAGACCTGTCAACAATGAAAATCTGAAACCACTCTACTAGTCAAGAAACTTGACTAACCAGCATTCTAGCCAAAGGTGAGGACAATTTAGAATGACTAATGGAAAAGTTAGATTATAAATATCAATTGTGGCCACAGAACCAGCTTCAATAGCAGTGACTGTAGCTTGTTCCACTAATTCTCCTGTATTAAACTTTAGAGGAGATTTTAATCTAGCCATCACTTTGAAGAAGAATCTGTGACAAACTTAATTTATGGCGAACACAAGTGGATCTAAGTGGTACAAAGAGCAAACTGCTTGCATATCACCTCTTAAACCAGCCAAAGCTGTAGCAACCAGTTTGGCACAAATTTTTATTTTTATTATTTTTTTTTGTGAAACACAATAAATGGTGCTATTATAATAATACCATAATCAGATCATGATCATTAATTTCCAGAGTTTCCCTGTTTATTTCCAGTCCTTTTTTCCCTTTTAGATTTTAAAAATATATTTAATTTTAGTTGGCACATAATTGAGGTACAGCATGATATTTGAATACATATGTATAATAGGTGATGCTCAGATCGGGGTAATGTTTATATGCATTGTTACAAACTTTATCATTTATTTGTGTCGATAACATTAAAACACCTCCTAGCTATTTTGAAAAACACAAAAATTGTTGTCAACCATGGCTGCCAACATGCCACTGACTGCTTTTCACAGGTGCAGTTTGATAGACTTTACCTCAGTGCTGCATATGTATCACTCCCTATGTCAGAGTTCACCTATATATTGCTATGAAAAACAGAAACCTATTTGGAGTCACACATATGAAACCCAGACATTGATAAAATTCATGTCCTTGGGGCCACCCTTGATGAAAAGGGAATGGAAGCTGAAAGATGGATACTTTTCCTTTCTTCCTTTGAGACGCATTTAAGTTCTCAGAAGGTACCTATTATGGTTTAGATATGAGGTGTCCCCCAAAAACTCATGTGTGGGATAAGACAGTTTGTAGGTAAAATTATTTGGTTATGAGAGCTATAACTCATAAGCCATATGAGAGCATTTATCTGCTGACAGGGATTCAGTGAGTGGTGACTGTTGACTGGAGGAGGTAGGTCACTGGGAGCATGCCTTTTGAGTACATATTTTGTGAGGTCAACTTAAACTCTCTCTGCTTCCTGGTGCCATGTCCCAAGCCACTTTCCTACACCATACTCATCTGCTATAATGTGCAGTCCCACCTTGGGCCCAGAACCACGGAGTCAGTCATCTGTGGACTAAGATCTCTGAAATCATGAGTCCACAAATTACTTTACCTCCTTTAGTTGTTCTTGACAGATCTGTTCATCACAGAAATGAAAAAAAGCTAATGATTAAAACAGAAATTGGTACCAAGAGTGGGGTCATTGCTGTGACTAAGCCAACCATGTGGTTTAGATACTTGTGGAGGGTTTTGGAATTTGTGGGAGGAATTTTTGAAAGTTTAGTGATGCAAGCTATAAAGCTTTAGAATGTAAGTGGACCATCCTTAATGGGAAATTCTGGTGGGAGTTCAAAAGACCAGAATGACAATAAAATTACATACAGTAAAGACTGGGATCATGGAGTTTCAGAGGAGAAAGAGGACACTTTGTTCTTATTCCTTCTTTGTATGTACCTGTTTGTTTATTTTGGAATGGAAATGTTTACTCTGCCTTTATATATGGGATATATATAAAGGCTTTTGATTATTACAGGGACTTATGCTGAAAATTTGCCCTGAGTCTCAGAGGAGACTTCAAACTAGGACTTTGGGGCAATTCTGGAACTGTTGAGACTATGGAGACTCTTGGAAATAGACTAAATGTATTTCTCTCTGTGAGATGGACATGAGGTTTTGGAAGAAGAATGTTATGATCTAGATATGAGATGTTCCCTAAAAGCTCATGTGTGAGACAATATGAGAAGGTTTAGAGGTGAAATGAATAAGTTTTGGAATCCTTAATCTGATCAGTGTATTAATCTACTGATGAAAATTAACTGACTGGTGACTGTAGACAGGTAGAGTGGAGTAGGTGGGTCACTGTGGCCATGCCTTTGGCATTCATATTGGGTCTTCCTTAAGCAGAGAAGTCTCTCTCTTTCTGCTTCCTGGTCCCAACCCTCCAGCGGCTTTACTCTGTCACATAGTTCTGCCATGATGTTCTGCCTCACCTCAGGAATAGAGTGGGCCATCTATGGACTAAAGCATTTGAAACTGTGAGCTCCCAATAAACTTTTCCCCCTCAAAATTTTTCTTGTCAGGTCTTTTGGTCACAGCAGTTAAAAAAAAAAAAGCTGACTAAAACAGTACCTCAGAATTAGATACAAATTATACGTACCAGTTGGCCAAAAAATATTTCTCTGTAATTTCCTTTCCCTTCTCTAATTTATTCTTCAAGCTTTATTTCTATTTCCTGAGATGTCTTTTCAAATAAATAAATCACCTATGATCTTTTGTCTCTGGCCTTGCTTGTAGGGGAACCTAGTCTAAAATAGGGAGAACATTAAATTGACTAAGAAGAAAACCCTGCAATGGGAGTTTTACTATTCTTTTTAATATCTAATAGAAAAAAATTGAAATGTTCAGAAACTACTCCTCTGGGATCCCAAGGCTTCCATAAATGGTTAGAAAAGACATTTCACAAATATATATGTGTGTGTGTGTGTGTGTGTGTGTGTGTGAACCCACAAAAATGTCATCACTTGAAAGAAAGCAATATTCTAATTAGCCGGTGATATGAATCATGAGCTAACCATTTTTCAACAGGTAAGGGTATAGAAAAAGTACAGAAGACAAAAAAATAATGACGGAGAGAAAAGAGAAGATTACAGCAGCACTGGTGCAAAGAGCCACTATGATTGAAAAACTTAAAAGGAAAGAAAAAATCATGACAAGAAAAAAGAGAGTCAAGAGGCAAAGCTAGAAACTAAGCTTGGCAACAAATTTACATAAAGCCTAGGAAATGCAACGCACTATTTAAACATTTTACCTTTGCTAACTGACTTAATACTTGTAGCCCCTATTAAAGATCTCCATTTGATAAATAGTAAAACTGAAGCACATAGAGGTAAATAATTTGCCAAAGGTGACTCAATTAGGAACTGAGAGATTTGGGATTTCAGTGCCAGCAGACTAGCTCTGGAGTCCACTATGCTACACAGGTCCCTAAACCAATCTCCAAAATCATCTTGCAATTCTAATATATATATAATTTACCATTTTAACCATGTGTCCAATTCAGTGGCATTAAGTACAAGAATGTTGTTATGCTGCCATCACCACCCAAAGGGAGGAGGGAACATGTCATACATATTATATCTGGGACAGAATTTAATCCCTTTTTGGGGGGAGGCTGTATCAGGGGTTGAATTCAGAAGCACTGAGCCATATCCCCAGCCCTATTTTGTATTTTATTTAGAGACAGGGTCTCACTGAGTGGCTTAGCACCTTGCCATTGCTGAGGCTGGTTTTGAACTTGCAATCCACCTGTCTTAGCCTCTTGAGCCGCAGGGATTACAGGTGTGCACCACAGCCTTGGCCAGAATTTACTCCCTTTTAAAGACCAAATATATCCAATTATTTCTGTATATGTGCACAGGTGTATACACTACATTCTATTGATGCATTCATCATTACTTTACCTTTTCAAATCTTGCAAACAATGTTGATGCAAACATGGGTATATAAATATCTCTTTGGGTCTCTTTCAATATTTTTGAGTATATACTTATAAGTAGAATGCAAGATCATACAGTAATTCTATTAAATTTTTAAGCAAATACAATATGTTTTATAGTATAGAATATAAAATGGCTATTCCCACCAACAGAGGGTTAAAGTTCCTCCACAGTCTCATCAACATTTGTCATTTTTTTGTGGTGTTTCTGTGTGTTTGTGTATTTGACAGTAGCCATCCTAATGTGAGTGAGGTGATATTTTACTTTGGGTTTGATTTGCATTTCCCCAGTACTGTTAGCAATTTTGAACATCTTTTCATATGTATGCTTTCCATTTACATATCATATTTAATAAATATCTGTACAATTTTTTGCCCATATTTTTGATCAGGTCATTTGGACTTTTTTGTTGTTGAGTTGTAAGAGTTCCTTATATATACACTATATATTAGCCCCTTAACAGATATATGATTTGCAAATGTTTTCTTTCATTTCATTGGCTGGCTTTTCATCTGATGATTATATTATTTCACATACAGAATTTTAAACTTTGATGAAGTCCAATTTATTTATTTTTCTTTTGTTTCTAAGAAATCACTGTTAAATCAATGTCACAAAGATTTTCCTCTGTGATTTTGACCAGAAGTGATTTTTTTTAGGTCTTATGCATAGGTCTTTAACCCACTTTGAATTCATTTTTCTATATGATGTATGGTAATGGCCCAACTTAATGTTTTGCATGTGCACATTATGTTTCCTCACATCATTTGTTGAAAAGACCCCCCTGCCCCCTTTGGATGCCCTCGCCACCCTTTTTGAAAGTCATCTAGCTACGTATGAATTTGTTTCTGTTCTCTTTAATCCAATCCATTGGTCTGTATATTTCCCTCTATACCAGTAAAACACTGTTTTGTTTACTGTAGCTTTCTAAATTAGTTTTGTAATCAGGAACTGTGAGGCCTCCAACTACTCAAAAATTTTCATTTCATTTAATACATCAATTCTTTGTGAGTCTCTAAGAGAGGGAGAATGAGAGAAAGTTTTCAGGGTTTTTTTTTCCTTCTAAAAATTTTATAATAGTAGTATCCCATGAAACACATTCTAGGAAACATTGCTCTTTTACATAATTTCAGCTGTTTTTGTTTCTCTGACTAATCGCTACTTAGTAGTAGAAATATTAGTTAAAATTCACTAGATTTTAATAAATCATCTCTTTATATTTTTGTTGTAGCATAAACATCTAAATATTTTTGAATGTACTAATATTATTATAGAAAAGAAGTCTTAAAAGAATCAACTTTGGACCTACATAAGATATATAATAAATTCAACCCCAGATGAAATGAGAACATATTTTATTTATTTTTTATGTCCAAATTCAAAGGTCAATTTCCCAGGTCTGGACTTCAGTACTTTTAGAAGTAATAATACTTGAAATAATTTATAGAGGACATTGTGTAGGAGGGTAAAAACTCACCTACATCATGATTATGTTAAATGCCAAGATACCTCAGTGAGAAATCTCATGGTGAGCTGAGACTAAAACTTCACCACATTTCAGTGAGTTTAACAACCTGTGACTTTCCATTACAACTGAAGTTTTAGATCTAAATAAATTATATTCTCTTAAGAAATAAATCTATAGATCTGTACACCTGTTTACACACATATATTTGCAGGACACCTCATGTTCTATAAAAGAGCAAAGTCCATCACTATTCCAGGAACTAGTATGTGTCATTCTATATAAATTACCAAAAGAGGAAACAACCACCAGAGTTATAAACTTATTTTCAATTTCAAAATTACTGCTGTCTTGATTGGTGGGGCAAATTTAACTGTTCACAATATAATATATTTCATAATATTGTATATGATCTAAACTCTCAGGCTTATGCTGGGTGTTAGTCAGTTGATCATTAGCTTCTATGTGTTTACACACACACATACACACACACACACACACATACACACACACACAAACTCACCTGCTACATCCTTTCTGTGTTCCACCTTTTCCACATTCAGCAAGAAAAAAAAATACCTTTAAATTCAAAGATGTGAACTCTGAAGAAAAACAACTTATCCTCTTCTTGTTCATCTACCTTGTTCCTCTGGGCCTCACTACACCAATTATGCCCCTTTCACTTTCTATCATCTTAAAATTAATCAACTAATCCCCCACCCCACTCTAGTGGAGGCACCTGTGGTGAGCAATCCATGTCTCTCCTATTTTAATAGGAAAACCACCCTCATGATCTTATATCCTTCTTTATCTATTTCCTTGTTTTCCTTTACTTATCTTAAACATTCTTCAAAATATGACTCTATTACCCCCATCTGCATCCTCTTCTCAACCCAAAACTTCAGACTGAAATAAATATTTTCCCTAAGGCATCCCTGGCCCCTCAGTTACAAAACCCAATGGACACTGTTAATGTTTTACTTATGCTTTCTGTTGCATATGACACAGAGTTTTAAAAACTATCCTATAATGTATTTTATATGATTCTATATGTTTGCAGTTATTATTATATTCCTTTATCATTCTTTTTCAGTCCTCTTCAGATAAATTTCATCAGAATTCCCCAGAGATTCAAACTTGATTATCTTTTCTTCTCATTTTAAATGCCATCCACGACTAGTGTCATCTTGTTTGAATTGGCTTTTTCTGTCTGACTGCCTGAGCTAAGACATGACTTTTCTCTTGCCTTTGGACTAGGACTTACATTATTGGTGCTCCTAATTCTCAGGCCTTTGAACTTGGACCAGGTACCATATGTTTCCAGAGTGCGAACAGCAGATCATGGGACTTCTCAGCCTCCATAAAAGTGTGAGCCATTCCTTGTAACAAATCTCATATATACATATATGTATACATGTATATGTATAAATAAGATTTGTTACAAGGAATGTATAACAGATAGGTATATATAAATATAGGTACAGAAATTACACAGATGTAATTTCTTTGGAGAACCCAAACTAATCTGCCTACATTTTCCAAAGTACTCTTTGTCATGTTTTCCTGATAAGATTTGGGCTTATGTTTATCCTCTTAGGTACTAGAGTCAAAACCCAGAAGCTAGTTTTGATGGATTCATCTTCCACATCTACTATATCTAAATAATTAAAAATACTCATTTTATCTCCAAAATTCTCTCAAATCATCCCAACATGTATCTTTTAGACTAAGTCATATTCTCCATAACATTCACTATAATAGCAATCATACATCAATTCCAAGCCTCATGCTGTTACCAAAATCCTCTACCTAAGAAGAAAACTTGGTCATGTCTTCCTCTTGATTGGTTCTATAGTTGGTTTCCAGAAAATGCCTTCTGCTCATTGGCATGGGCTGCAAGGTCCTCCCACAATCTGGTTCCTGTCCTCCTTTCTCAGCTTCCTAATTGCTGCCAACTCCATAACCTACTACTTGGTGCTTCTGTAGCTCTGAATTAATTGTAATGCTCTGGACACTCTCATCTGAAGTCTTTGTTGATGTTCTCTCCTCTTCATTCTTTGCTTTCCATTTATCTATAAATCCTACTCATCTTTCAAACCCTTCCATGCATCAACTTCCCTCTGATGACTTCCTTCCCAAGGCCCCAGGTCTATACTTCTCTATCTAGCATACACTTTTACCATTGCATTATTGTTCTTGACTATAAATGTTTATCTGTATATTTGAGTTCCTTCTAATAATTTGCAATTTTTCCAATAGCAGGAACTGTGTGCTATTCATATTTTTATCTCCAACATCTAGCAAAATTATTCCTATTACCTCAGCACTCAGGAAATGTTTGTAGTACTGAATAGTGAATTCATAATCCTTGGAGAATACTCTGTTTTGTTTTCTTTATAAAAACAATAAATTTTAAATGATATAATTAGGTTTCCAGTTGAAGAAGACAGAATAAACTCGCATATTTATTTCTAATCTTTTTCAAAACCCAATAACCATTGTAATGCAACAAAAGGGGTATGAATTAACAAAACTACACAGAGAATAGAGAGGTGGAATCCTAAGAAAACTAGATAGTTAGTCTGATTTTTGGTTAATTGAAAGTAGAAAGTATTTATTCATTGGAGAATAAATACTGAATAATATTGAATAAACCAGAACTGGAGCTATATATAGAACAGACAAGAGGTTGTTCTGTTCTTTTCTTTCCTTCTTTTTTGGGGGTCTCCTGAAGGTAAAATCATATCATCACCATAGAATTTATGGAAAAGGACAAAAATCTAGGGAATTATATATAGAATTACTACAAAACAGTTATTACCCATCCTTAATATGTCAAAGCAGCAACAAAACATCAGAGTCCTTAGCTCATGCAATGGGAATACATGTCTGGGAAGGAACAGGGTGTCCTTTAGAACAGGTAAATTCCACAATAAAAATATTTGGGCTTTGGCTAGTTAACATACAACTTAGCTGCCTACCTGATTTCTGTCAACTCCTTGCCCACTCAGATTAAAGAAGTTTGCCTGTCGACACATATAACAACAAGCAAAAATTCACAAGCAGCCCTTCCACCTGGGCTGGTGGGGAAGCTGTTAATAAACAGAACTTAACAAAGCAGAGGAAACCCTAGGTAACTTGCTATATGTAGCAGATTATTTCTTCAATCAATTATATATACGATATATATAATCAAATGTGCACGCGCAAACACAAACACACACACACACACACATAAGAAGGATTAAAAAAAAAGAACAAACAAAACTAACCTCAAAGAAATTAAAGAACAGAAGACAATTTTGACAGAATGCCATAGAATAAATTTGGAGAGATTGATGTAGTTTGCTCATAAAGCAAAAACTTACGGCTATAACTAATGATTATCATAGAATAAGAAAGTTCTTGGAAGCTAAACATTTAAGATAATTAAAGTTACATGTTAAATATTAAGTAACTGACCAAAAAACAGGCCTTAACAGAAGTGGGTGAAAATAAGAATAAATGGAAAAGGTTCAACAACTATTAGAAGATATGAAGAGAGAAAAACAAACAAATCTTGAGGAAATAATACATGGCAATATCCCAGAGATGAAATGAGATGAAGTCATGAAATTTAAAGAGACTACCAAGTAATAAACTAGATGAATGAAAAATATTGACATATACACGCATCTTATGAAATTTCAAAACACTAAATTAAATCTTCACAAAACTTCTACAAAGAAATAGTTTAGAAGAAAGAGATAAGTTTGGATGCTAGAAGGCAAAAGAGCAATATCTTCAAAGTTCTGAATGAAAATGATGTTAAAACTACTAGTCCATAACAAACCATGTAATCAATTAACACCTTATATAATAGGAAGTTAAGAGATACAATCTAAAATTTATGGACCAAAACAGAAGTTCAAATATTATTTAAAGAAAGGTAGTGAACAGATCTTGAAAAGAGTCTAGTAGAGAAAAATGTGGGCTTTGAATGTAGCTCACTGGTGGGGTATTTGTCTAGCATGTACATAGTGCTGGGTTCCATCCCCAGCATACCCCCCGCTCCCCCCCCCACACACAAATTCAACTAGGAGAGTAGGTATAGGGCAAGTTAACTTAAATTTCTCATGTTTTGATGCAAATTATGTTACAAACATAAGAATGGTTTACTCTGAAAACTGAGACTAAATCTCTCAGGAGTACAAAGTACTTGTTATATATCTCTCACTTTCTCTCTCTTGCTACAATGTTGGATTTTACTAACATATAACTAAAACCTACTATCACCTCAATAGCATCTCTCCACACACAGCCCCCAGGTATTCCTTTCCTTCTTGTACAGGCACGCATTCCCCCAACAAGAGATGGAATTAATTTCTCCTTGAATCTGGGCTATCTCTGTCTGCTTTGATCATTAGAACATAGAAGGAGGGATGCTGTGTCTGTTGGGGGCCTAATCTTAAAAAAAAAAAAAAAAAAAAAAAAAAAAACTTACAGTTCTCGCTTCTAGTCTCTTGGAGCCCTGAGCCATGTGTAAGAAATCTAGTCCACTCTGCTGGAGAAGACTCAGGTAGCACTGTGGCACCAGACATGTGAGAAAAGAACTCTTGTTGAATGTTCAGCCCAGCTGAGCTTTCAGATTAACTCCAACCCTTGCTGCAGATGGCCACTATATAACAGAAACTTAGAAAAAAAACCACCTAGTTGTGTGCAGTCAACCTACAGAATCACAAGAAGTAAAAGTTAATTTTTGTTTCCAGCTAAGTTTTGAGGTGCTTTATTATTAAGCAAAATATAACCAGAACATAAGACATATATAATAATAAATATCTAACATAGGTTGTTACTGAGGTCCCAGGATGACACACTAAACCTATGCATATGATGTTTGCTCTTAATTTCTTGCTGATATGGTCACCAAAATATGATACAAAAAAGCAATCTTACTTATAATTCTTATATATTAATGAGCTTTAAGAAGAAACAATGTAGGCAAGAGAATCCTAACACAAGAATCATGATATCTACTTCATTCTAAGGCAAACATCAAAGAGGTTAGTGTGAGGCAAGGTCAAGAGCTACCTGGGAACCATGTTGAGTTCGTGACTATTCGCACATAGTTGGTATTTTTCTAGAATAACCAAACTCTTCATACAAGCCAGGAATCATGAAGGGATGAGACTCCTGATAAAACCCATAATGACTACAAATATCAAACAATTCAACATTGTAGATGGAAAGACAGAGAAAAATCGCAGACATAGTAAAAGAAAGAGACAAGTGTGACCATTCATAACATAGAGCACCTGACTTGAAAAAAACAAAAACAAACCAAAAAAGATTAGGAAAAAGATAAAGGAAGATTATTTTTAAACAACCAATTCAGATTCTCAGCCAGAGGTCTGAGATAGCACAGCACACAAAAAGTGATCATGTAACAAAGAAAGACCAATAAGGACAGGAAAGTTGTCTTTAAATTGCAAAGCATGATTGTAGAACAGGAGGGGTGGATCCTTAAGAAAGCTTATTTGGTGAACTGATCATTGATCATAATGTTCAATGAAGGTTCACAAAAATAACTTGTAGCTACAAGTTTGATATTTGTAGGAAGCTGTGCATGTATGGAAGAAAAATCTGCCTATTACAAAATGAAATTTCTAATATGCAAAAATATTTGCAGATTTCTGAGTGAAAATTATAAACTTATTCCAAGTCAAACTATCATTTATAAGGGCAAAATAAAATAAATTGCAAAACATGATTGTAGAACAGGTGAGGTGGATCCTTTAGAAAGCTCACTTGGTGAACTGAGCGTTGATCATAATGTTCAATAAAGATTCACAAAAATAGCTTATAGCTACCTACATCTTTCTAGAAGTTTTGTGAAGATTTAATTTAGTGTTTTGAAATTTCATAAGATGCATGTATATGTCAATATTTTTCATTTATCTAGTTTATTACTTGGTAGTCTCTTTAAATAGGAAGGAAAAGATATATCCTAATCAGAGAAACAACTGAAGAGAACTTTTAGATCATAATGTTCAATGATGGTTCACAAAAATAGCTTATAGCAACCTACATCTTTTCTTTCCTTTCTTTTGAGAGAGAGAGAGAGAGAGAGAGAGAGAGAGAGAGAGAGAGAGAGAATTTTTATATATTTTTATTTTTTAGTTTTTGGCAGACAGAACATCTTTGTTTGTATGTGGTGCTGAGATAAAAACTTTAACATTTTAAAACATTCAAAGTAAACCATAGAGTACAACAGGATCTATAACTCTTAGGACATTAGGAGAAATAAGCAGAATAAAGAAAAACCACTCAATACAACAAAATATAGGAAAACAGAAATGAACATCAATATAAAAATCAAAGGACTTCATAAAAACAAAACCAAATATAGTAGTGAGCATTTCAAATATGAATGAGTTAATTTCACTACTAAAAGAGAAATAGAGTATGCATCCATTATAATGGATTTCACAGGGTGTTGTTAAATAATATAGAAAATTACTCTGACATTTTTTTAGTGTAAAAATATGCAGGTCACAAATAACATACAAAAGACAATTCTACTTGATTAAAATGAAGTGTCCATGTGCATACACATACAGAGTGATTTTTCAGGAAAAAAAATATTTAATACTTTTATTTCTAAGGATGGAATTTTTGAATTTTTTTCTTTAACTTTACTGTTGATTTACTATTTAATGATGAATATGTATTTTATAATAAAAATGAAATTAAAGTCCTCATATTTCTAAAGAAAATATACTTTTTAAAAAATTGTTATACTAAATCAAAGCTAAATATTCAGTAATGTGCTAGTTATGAGACAATATCATAAAACAACCAAAATGGTTGAAAATAAAATGATAGGCCAAACTATCTCAGGACAATTTAATTTTAAAAAATCAATCAGAAAACTAAGTAAATAGAATTTAATGCAGGGAGTATCAAAAGAGTGGCAAGAAAATGAATGATAAACAAAAGAAAGGGGCTAGAGGGAATTCAGGTGGAAATAAACTCCATTTTATTAGAAGGCAAAAAAAGCAAAAGGAAAAGTGATAAATGAAACCTAAACATTTGGTAATTATCTCCACTAAGGAGGTAGAGGGAGAATGGGATGTTGAGAGAAAAGAAACAAAAATACTACTTAATACTCCTTGAGAGGGCAGAAACCCTACCTGTGTTGGTGACATTTGTTTCTGGAGACTAAAACAGTGCCTGACACCCAGTAAAATCTTGGCTTTAGAATGAGAATAAGTTCTAATTTGGAAGTGATTTAAGAAATAATAAAAAATAGATAAATCAAGTAAATAACATTGAAAGAATGGATGAAATAAGCATAAACACTATCAAAAGTAAAAGAAGAAAAAAGTTTTAAAATTATTGATCAAATACCTCTCAGAAAGTGTGTTAGACTCTGTTGATTCTATGGACAAATTTCATTAAAACATCTAGAAAAAAAATTATTTTTAAGCTATTCCATAGAGAAAGACACAGAAAAATTCCCAATAACTCTAACATAATACCCACAAAACATCGAACACTGCTACAAAATAGAAAACTATACTCATGAATATGTATATATAAATTCTAAATACAATATTAGCAAATTGAATCAAGCTATGTATTAAAAGAATATATACAATGACATAGTAGATTTGTTCTCTGTCCAAATGCAAGAAAGATTTATTTAACACTGGATATTTCATTAATGATCTGCATTATGTTAATAGTAAAGGAAGAAACACCACATATGTTAATAAATGTCAAAAAAATCTTTTATAGAATCAAACCTGAAATACTAAAAAAAGTAAAAGAATATGACACCTCTAATTTATAAAAAAAGATTCAAAACTAATAATAAAATTCACATTGAATCATAAACAGTTCAAGGTACCTGGTTAGAAAGAAGTTTAAAAAATGTATTCAACATTGTTCTACTTGACAATAAAGAAAAATGAAATGAGGTTTATGTTATTGAAAAGAATATCAGTTGAATATTTTTTGTGCTATCACTACAGAAAAAATGTGGGCTACATAATAGAGAATATATTGTCTTAGGTTATAGAAAAGTCCACAGGGGTGGGTACTAACAACAGAATAGAAACTGTGTTATTGATCTGTGTCAGGAGAGATTTTTGAGTGGGATGCTACCTCTTCCTGATTCAATCAGGGGATGGAGAAAGAAATGAAAACCGGGGGTAGCAGGTTGGGCTTTGTGGGCCCCATTCCATATCTTCACCTCATCTTGAAACTCACCTTCAACTGCCACCATCCAAATAAATGCTGCCTTCTGCAGACATTTCTGCCTAACTTCTCACTCCTTTAAGGTGTTATAACACAGTTTTTAAGGCAAAAAAAACCTAAGTTCAAGGCATGACTCTGCTACTTATTAGTGCCATAACCTTGGGCAAATTGCCTAACACACTAAAACTTCCATACTGGCAGGTGTATGATCAATTATACATAATTTTCATGGGGTGTTATAACACACACATGAACTATTTTTGTTCTTGACATTTAATAAAAACATCCAGGGGAGAAAACACTATTCACCAGGATTAGCCTAGGATCCTAATTCTTTTTTTTTTTTTAAAGAGAGAGTGAGAGAGGAGAGAGAGAGAGAGAGAGAGAGAGAGAGAGAGAGAGAGAGAGAGAGAGAATTTTTAATATTTATTTTTTAGTTCTCGGCAGACACAACATCTTTGTTGGTATGTGGTGCTGAGGATCGAACCCGGGCCGCACGCATGCCAGGCGAGTGCGCTACAGCTTGAGCCACATCCCCAGCCCCTAGGATCCTAATTCTTGATAGGAAAAACCAGCTGAGTGAAATATGTGTCCAGGTATCAGGTGCAGCAGCTTGGGGATATCCTACATCAGAGATCAGGAGATGACAATTCAGAAGTACAGGAAAAGAGAGTGAATAGCAGTGTGATCATTTGAATAGAAGGGTTTTTAGAAGCAGCAAATGAATTGAAAGCTCTGAGGTAAGAAAGAGATCTAATAGTCCTTCGAGTTGTACTTTATTGAATCCTCAACTTGGAGAAATCTATAGTAAAAATAGATGTTTTCCATCAAGGCTTCTAGAACTAGACTGCAATTTCTAATGTCTAATCAGATACAATTCATAGGTTGAACCATGTGAGGCCATGGATTTTTTTTTTTAATTCAAGTATGCTCTCATAGTTTAAAGGTTTTATAATTGCTATTTTTATATTAGTTTTCATGAATCTTACACACAGAAATACATCTGTATGTAAGTACTTGTGAAAACTATATACATGAGTGTGTGTATATATATTATATATATATATATATATACATATATATATATGTATATATATATATGTTCTTATTTATACTTATAGATTCAACTCTACTGGGTAGCAGCTTCTTACAAGTGTGGCTCTTGTATTTTTTGTTCTACTATTTTTTGTTACGGCCCTCCCTAAGCCTCAGCCTGATCTCACATTGTCTGCCTGTATCTGGACTCAACCTCCAAGGTAGGCAAGATGGAAGTACCTGTGTTGTCACAGCTTCTAGACCTCAGACTTATGGGCCCTATTGGGTAATGTGACCTTGCAGCAGTGAACCTATGACTAAAATAAGAGAAGGAAGCAGAGATCTGTCCACATCAAAGTTGTAAAATGTTAATGGAATACAATGTTATCAAAACAATAGGAGATAAAGTATTCTTTGGTGGTCAGGAAATCAGGGGCAGGAATTACAGGGGAGATGATGGGAGAGTCAAAGTGACATCTACATATTAAAGAAAATAAGCAAGAAGTGAATGAGGCTATAATTCCACCCTGGGGGTTCTGGTGACAAACCACTCAGATTCTGACTTCATGGTACATGTCACCGCCAGCACCCCTCAGTGGAATTATAGCCTTGCATTACAGGGTTTCTTGTCTGTTATTATGCTCAGAAGAGTTTAGAAAATATGCCCAGCGTTGTTGAAATGAGAAGTGCAGGCAGCCAGGCATAACTTGCAATCAAGTTCTTCCTGAAAATGTTCCAGGAGAGCTTTGATGGGCTGAAGTGGCTGCCACATTGCTCACTGGTAGACTCTTTTCAAAGAACTTCATCTTCCATTAGGTTTCTTCCATTCCTCCCATTGTGGTGGCTTCTAATGTCCTGTTGCTAAACCATGGCGGCATTAATGACCAACCCCACGACAGTGATAGGAATCATGGAAACAAACTAAATGTGAAATGCTCGTTAGACAAGTACCACATGCTTGAGAATGATTCCTCTTTTAATACAGCAATGTAAGGTGGGTGATGAGAGACTGTGGCAGAAGCAAGGAAAGTTCAGACTAAAACACACAAAGGAACAAGTTTCTGTGTCTTTTAGGAAGGCTTTTCTGAGAGCCTTTGGCTCTTTCTTTGTCTGTAATCACCAAAGAATGAGAAGGGGTTGACTATAATCATAGGTCTCTTTTTCATTAATTTCAGTGAGCATTAATTTATAGCACCAAATGATGATAACCCTCCAGATATTCTCCAGTGCAAGGTATAACCAAATAAATGTTCACAACAATTAAAGAGGTATAATAAGATCATGGATAATTCTTATTAAAATAAAACTGAATTGGTACATTAGTCATGTGTGTGTGTGTGGGTGTGTGTGTGTGTGTGTGTGTGTGTGTGTGTGTGTACACATATGGTGCTAGGGACAGACCTAAAGGATGCTCTGATACTGAGCTACATTCCCAGGCCTTTTTATTTTTTATTTAGAGACAGGATCTACCTAAGTTGCCCAGGCTGGTCTTGAATTTGCAATCCACCTGGCTTTATCCTTCCAAGTTGCTGGGACTACCAGCTTGCCTCTGTGCCCAGCTATTCATTTTTAGTCCTCTACTCCTGCCAAACTCTTAGCACGGTGCCCTTAAGTGCAGTAAGAAGTAAAATGAAATGAGTTCTCTGTATGTAGGAATTGGGTGGATGGATTATAAATGGATGGAAAGATGGCTGGATGAGCGGATGGATGTATGAATGGATAGATGAACAAACAGATGTTTCAAGCTTAAAACATAAAGCATCAAAAAGCATAGGACATTGGTGACACACCTCAAAATGAAGGTTTTGATGTATGTCTGTCCTTTACCTTGGCAGACATTTCTTATAGATCATGTTACTCGTTTTCTACTGAGTGGCTTGATATCTTCAGATCAAAGATCTCCAATCACAGAAGGGCACTTGACATGAATTCTAGAATTGTTTGCATTCTTAATCAACATTTTGCCCCCAGAAAGGTGGCATTGCAGTAGTCCAATTTAGAAATAAATTGGGTGGTGATATTGCTCAGCTTTCATAGTGAGGATACAGTTTCCTGCCTACACAGAGGAGGTTGAATTTTATTTTTTTCTCAACTAAGGCTGTATGTGGGTATCTGAGAAATGATTCAAGCAGAACTGCCATGATATAAGCTGCCCTAACATCTTACCAGAAAAAAAAGAAAGAAAAAAACAAAATAACAACAACAAAAACCCACTGTACTTTCCATGAAGTCTCTGAATCTGATACTAAAATAATTTTCTTAGAGTAAATATCGGCAATTTCTAAATTGTGATATAGTTATTCATAACCACCATCTTTATTATTTATGCCAATTCAATTTAACAGTGGTGGATGTCAAAAAACAAATAAGTAGGTTAAGTAGGAAGGTGGATTAGAAAAAGAGTCAACTAATTTGGTATCGTTTGCAAAACAGGAAACAAAGCAAGTTGGAAATTTAGTATTTTTTAAAATCTCTTATGCGTTCATACAGAATAATTGTAAACATCAAAAGTACCTATTTTTGTATTTTAAAATACATTTTAAAGGACATCTTTCTATGATAATAACTTTTAGATATCAAATTATTGTAAAGAAGCTCTTTACAGTATTGGTAGAGTGAAAAAGATGAGAACTTTTGGTTCTTGGCCCCTCCTCAACACTCTAAGAGTCAAGAGCTTCAAACTCAAGACCTAGACACAAACTGAAGCTTAGCTAAATTCCTTTGCAATTCTTGGCTTGATTTCTATTTCATATTTCATGATGCACATTAAACAAAGTTTTGTGTTGTTTTCCACAACTGCTGTTTTTTCTTTTTCTTTTCTTTTTTTAAATTTAAATACAAGAAAGTCCTTTGGTGGTCACCTTAATCTCTTATGATAAAGGCTGCCTAAGAGATTCAGATTTTCAAAGTGGGCAATCATTTTACCTACAAAGGATAAGTTTGGCTTTCCCTTTCCAATAGTTATTCCTCTTTCTTCTTTTTGTTTTATTGGTATTTCCTGAGACATCTAATACTAATACTAATACTGTTGAAAAGATCCTTTATTAGAAGCTAATAGAAGAATATAAGTGCTTATTTATATAGAAATCGAATTATTTAATCCATGTTGGAGTAAATATCAAAAATTTCTTAATTGTGATAGTATTCATAATCATCAGCTTTATGGATATATAATGTATAACTGTGTTGTGAGTTTCCATTTTTACACATTGCCTACCTGCTTCTGCAAATACACAAGGTGTTCAGAGAATGCAATATACATGGCTTTTGAAAGATGAGTTCCAGGATGGTAATGATTTTGCCTAATTGCTCCTTCAACTGATTTTCCTAAAAAATGATTTGAGAACCTATTTTAATCAGACCAAGATTTAGGATTAAAAATTGTCACTTTTGGAAAAAGCACTAAAATTATTTTTTGTTGCCTGCGTATATTAGTAACAAATTCTGGCAAAGGCATATGTGAAAAGATTTTGGTAAACAATATAGCAAAGAAAATTAATATAAATTTTGAATATAGAGGAGACTTTTAATAATGGGCAGTTCAATCTTCTCATTTTATAGATGAAGAGAGTGAAACTCAGAAAAATTACTTGAAGTTTTGTGATATTTGTGAAGAAACTATGAAATATCTGGTAACAATATTTGCTTTTAGTTTGAGCACGACACATCATTCATTTATTAGTAAATAAATATTTACTAAGCATTCATATGTGAAAGAACTGTATATATGGCAGGAGGCAAAATGATTCCAATGAACAGGAGCAATATTCAAATGTTAAAAACTAATAAATAGCTCTATGTACCAGATCATGTGGAGAAGATTTTGATTAACATCTCCACATGAACTAGGTAAGCAGAAACCAAAGTTAAGTGAGG